>NW_015505568.1:314647-379290 GCF_001515645.1 Sinocyclocheilus grahami | reverse complement strand
TCCATGACCAGAGCCTGCTCGGGGCCCACCAGCGTGGGAAAAGTCCCGTTGAAAGGAGGCGGAGGAGAACCAAACTGGATTCTGTAGCCTCTCTCTACAGTGTGCAGGACCCATTGAGACACGTTTGGCAGTAGTTTCCACGCTGCCAAAAAGTCTACTAAGGGAATCAGTCTCTCGAGATTGATCTCTGGTGCAATACGAGCAGCCGGCTCGGTGCCCTGTAATGGCGAACCGGCAGGGAACAACCGAACCTGCTGCTCTAGAGACCTCCGCGGAGGTGGCGAGCCTCTTAGCACCGCTACGTTGCCGGGCAGTGACTGAGAGTGGCGCTCGCGGGAGACCGCTGCGCCCTGTAACTCTGGCAGGGTTAGCAGATCGATCTCCAGAGGGCACTGAGGCGAGACGGACACCGTGTAATGCGGTGTAACCCGCTGCACCCCAGAGGGGACTGCCCTCATAAGTCCTGGGCCAGTGGCGTCAGGACTTTTTGGCTGAGGACCTCTTAGACTTAAGTACGGTCCACAGATCTGGCTTAGCCTTAGATGCCCCCGACCTAGAGCGTCGCCTCGAAGCATGCGAGGCCACGCTCTGTTTTTACGCACCCCTGTATGTGGAGCTGGTACCCGGAGGGGGCTACTCTCGCCCAGCAGCCCCCAGAGTTAGAGAGTGGCGAGGGAGAAACCGCTGGACGTCGCCAAACAGGCCAGAAGGCGCAAGCGGGGCGTCCATTAGGCAGACCTTGTCTCTGTCTTTCATGTCCGACAAGGTCAGCCACAGATGCCTCTCCCCTGCCACAATAGCTGCCATAGACCTGCCAATGGCACCCAGCCTGACCCGCTGCCGAGTACCCTTTGCCCACCAGCGCTGAACTTGTGCGCAGCGGCTTGGAGGGCAATGCCGGAGCCTTTAGAGACAATGCCGCGCCGGGAGACAGATAGCTCGCAAGTGTCTGCTCTACCCGATGGCTTAATACGCAAAAACCGCTCATCTAATTTGCTTTTCTGCGGTTCAGCCATCTTCTCGGCGGGTCATTCGATATTCAGTTTGGCCATGGCACGAGTTACCACCTCCAAAAGCTCCTCATACTGGGGTGACTGAGGGGGTGATTCCTTATCGACGCCCACCACATCAACCTCCTCGGAGGAAGACAGGCGGAGCGCCAAGCTCGCTCCCCGGGGGGAAGTAACCGCAGAACGGGCTTCCGATCCCGGTGAGCGAGCGCTGGATCTGGCGGGTGAGGAAGAAGATAGGGACTCGCCCGTCTCCATTCCCTCCGCCAGTTCCAGCTGCGAACCCCACGAGCGTAATCGCCGCTCTGCCTCGGCCCTCAGCAAAGAGTGCCTTCCGGGAGCGGAGAACATGCATCAGAAGACGCTCACAATGCGGGCAGTCAGCTCTCTCAAGAGCTGACTCAGCATGCTCCGCTCCCAGGCAGACAATTCACAAACTATGTGTATCCGCACCCGTAATGAAACGCGGGCAGGGAGGAACACACAGTTTGAAACGCTGGCTGCCTTCGCCCCTACTCAGATGGTGTTTTATTTTCATGTGCTTTAGACATAATTCTTCTTTTATTTTTATTTTCTTTCTATGGGACAGACAACACCAAAAAAGACTCACAACTGACACACACACAGAGCGCTTGCTGAATGACAAAAAGCTGATGCTAGTCTCACCGCACGTGCTTTTATAGCTTCCTGGCCATTACGTCACCCGCCGTGACGTCTCGCCCATCTATTGGTCTGATTACACACAAGGTTCAGAGCCCGTCACGCTGAAGGGCGTTCCCCTAGCGTTTCTGATGCAGCTCGAGTTCCTGAAGAGGAACTCCTTTTAGCTTCATGAAACTATCCTGCTTTGATTGATTTCAGAGGTCAGTGTTGAAACGGGCAGTTCTGCGAAATATTTGATGAATAATGTGATTTATCATGACAGGCCTGTTCGTTTCAGGCCGGCTGCAGGATGTCTTACTGTAATGCTTTCCATTTACAGTATGCTAATTAGCGTGAGGCCGATCTGGGTTCAGCTAAATATTTTCTATTTTTGTTTACAGAGGGAAGTGGAAGGCTTGAATGCAGTGCTGTTTATTCACTCTGTAATCGGCCCACTCTATAACCGCGGAAGTGCTCTCCGGAGGGTCTCCAAAAGCATTTTTTGTAGCTCTGTGTTATTGTCCTCAGTGGAGCTGTTGTTTTTTAATTTAATCAGCGCTGAAAACAACCCAACAGTGGTGAATGAGGGGTAAAATACAGCCAGGGCAAGAGCTTCAGGAATATATGAAGGAGAAAACCACTTTCTGGAAGGATGCAACCTGCAGGGCAGACAGAAAATGCTCTCACTCTTGTTTTTGCTCTCAAAATGCTCTCACTATTGTGTGAGTGACTGAGCAGCGTGTTTGAGTGAGTTTCAAACTCTTTCCCTTTTCTCTTTTTAGATTAAGGTACATATTGGTTGAGCTTATCAAAACTATGGCAGTTTTGTAATGGGATTGAATTCTGATGGCTTTGCGTCCTTGACTGCACGCCAAGGGTGCAAATGTTTATTAGATGAGACCGTGTCAGTGGAAGATTGTTTAATTGCTGTTAGCAATGCAGTTGGTGCTTTAAACATCTTGTCTGCATCGAGAATGAATAAGGCAGTTGTTATTTTTTTGAGGGAAACGGCTATGGTTGATGATTTAGTTGAACGTGGATTACCTGTGAAAGATGTATTCGTTCCGGTTTTGCTGCTGTCTAACCCCTCGAAAAAAGTTATCCTTTCCAATGTTCCTCCGTTTATTCCAAATGATACACTTGAGCGCATTCTTGTGCGTTATGGCAAGTTAATGGGACCGGTTAAAATGATACCGCTTGGTATAAAAAACCCACAATTAAAGCACATCATGTCATTTAGACATCAAACGTACATGATTTTGAATGCTGAATTTCAAAATCTGGAAGTTGCTGTAAAACTGGTGTTGAATGGGAAAGATTATGCGATCTTGATCACTGTTGAATCAATGAAATGTTTTACTTGCAGGAAGCAGGGTCATGTGAGGCAATCGTGTCCTTTAAATATGGAGACTGAAAAGGAGCAGATGAAAGTAAATTTTGCATTTCATTTGGAAATCAAGGTCCCAGAGTCTGGAGGAAGAGAGGAGAGGCACAGAAACCAAGTTGCTTGAAGTCCAGTGTGAAGTTTCCACAGTCAGTGATGATTTGGGCTGCCATGTCATCTGCTGGTGTTGGTCCACTGTGTTTTCTGAAGTCCACGGTCAACGCAGACATCTACCAGGAAATTTTAGAGCACTTCATGCTTCCTTCTGCTGACAAGCTTTATGGAGATGCTGATTTCATTTTCCAGCAGGACTTGGCACCTGCCCACACTGCCAATATAGTACAGCAAGATGAAACCGCTGCTTTACTTAACAGTGGAAATGGCTCTGATGTGCCTGCACAAGATATTGAAGTTACAGACAGTGCTTCCATCATTACACATGTACATGGAAGTGTTAAAGTTGGTGAGGAGCTCAATGTTGATGGGGCAGTTAGTGATTTAAAAAACCCAGAAAAGCAAAATGAGATTGAAAATTTGCAGGTACAAAGCAGCAGCCTGTTACAGGGCGATATAGATCTGTTGTCACAGAGAACTGATGAGTTATCTGAGAATGACTCTGAATGTGAATGTTCAGATACTGGAGAAGAGTATGATGTAAATTCACAAGGAATTCTGCTGGGAATTTTATTTCCCATTCAAAGCATCCTTTGTATACAGTTCAACAGTTGAACAATTTTCTGCTACTAAGAATCAGAGGAATATTTTCCTGACTTGGAACTTTTTGTTGAATCTGGTGCTATTGCAATGCGAAAGGCGACATTGGAGGAACTGGATCAACCAAAATGCTACAGGCTTAAAAACTTGTTACTGTGATTAGAAAAAGTCTAAATTCGCGTCTGAAAAAACATTGATTCTATGAAAAGTGTTAAAAGGCAGAAGTGGTGGGTTGCTTTATACCACACTGTAATTATTATGACCTTTTTTAATATTGGGTCTCTAAATATTAATGGTTGTCGTAGTACAGGTAAAAATTATCTTTTTAATTATTTAATTCTTAAAAAGGCTGATGTGATCTTTCTCCAGGAAACACACACAGATGTGCAGAATCAGTTGCAGTGGTTTAGCGATTGGAAGGGCAATGTGCTTTTGAGCCATGGTACAAATGTTAGTTCAGGGGTTGCAATTTTGTTTTCACCCCGGGTTGGTGGTGTTTTTAAGAGTTTTGAGATAATACCAGGGAGAATTTTACGAGTAGATGTTACTTTATGTGACAACATTTTTTAATTGTTTAATGTATATGCTCCAAATAATGGCCGAGAGCGTATATTACTTTTTTTGAAAAATTATCAGATGCGTTATCGTGCTGTCCCCGGGATAATATTATTATACTGGGGGGTGATTTTAATTACACTTTAAAACAGCAATTGGATCGGAATCATAATGAACCACATCCCCTTTCAGCTAGCACTCTTAAAAGAATAGTTGATTATTATCATTTTGTTGATTTGTGGAGAGATGCATTTCCTGGGCTTAGACAGTATACTTGGATGAAAGTGAATTTAAATAATATATCTGGAGCTAGGCTTGATCGTTTTTATACTGAAGCATGTAATAGGGGAAGATTTTTTAGAAATTCTATTTCGCCTACTTTTCTCTCAGATTATTGTTATATTTCTATGGCTATTTCTGTTGAGTCCACTAAATCTTATAAATCACTCTGGCACTTTGATAACAGGTTACTTCAGGATCACTGCTTTAGTCACTCTTTTCACCTTTTTTGGAATTCTTGGAGAGAGGAGAGAGTAAATTTCCCATCTTTAAGTCAATGGTGGGATGTGGGCAAGGTACAGATTAGGATTTTTTGTCAGCAGTTTACTGCACATAGCAGGAGTGCCCTAGTAGAGAAAACAAAAGCTCTTGAAGAAGAAATTCTTGGACCAAGCAGTTATAGTACTACAGGCTTTATTTCCACTGACTCTTTCGAAAGGAATAAATTTCTTCTACGCAATTTAGCGGAAGAACAAGGCAAAACTGCCCTTTTAAGGGCAAAGCTCACTCGTCTAAATGATATGGATTCTCCTACTGCTTTTTTCTTCGGACTTGAAAAAAAACCAACAGCGCATAAGCATCTTCATCAACTGAAACTCCCAGATGAAAGAGTATCAACAACACAAATGGAAATTAATTATTTTGCTCTTTCTTTTTATGAAGAGTTATATCGTGCAGAGCCTTGTAATGGAGCAGAAGCTCACGTACTTCTGAGTGACTTACCATAATTATCAAAGAAGGATAAGATGGATCTTGAGAGTCCTTTAACAATGGCTGAATTCGAGAGCTGTTCAGGAATTGAATCCTGGAAAGTCACCTGGTTTGGACGGTCTCTCAGCCGAGTTTTATAAGGCTCTTTGGAACTTAATTGGTCAGGACTTCTATGATGTTTTGGTGGAAAGTATTGAAAAAGAGTTCCTTCCTCTAAGCTGTCGGAGAGCAGTTTTAACTTTGATCCCCAAAAAAGGAGACCTTGGTTGTTTAAAGAACTGGTGACCTGTCTCCTTGCTGTGTGTTGATCTCAAAATATTTTCAAAAGCTTTAACCAACAGATTGAAGAACTGTATAGAAACCGTTATTCACAACGATCAGTCTTATTGTATTCCTAACCTAACAATATTTGACAATCTTTTTTTGGTTAGAGACATTATTACAGTGGCAAAAAGACATAACCTGGATATCGGCCTTCTTTCTTTGGACCAAGAAAAAGCCTTTGATAGAGTGGACCACTCTTATTTATTTGAGACGCTTGAGGCTTTTGGATTTGGTCATAATTTTGTGTCCTGTATTAGGCTAATGTATAGTGATATTTATAGCATGCTAAGAGTAAATGGTACATTAACAAGGCCCTTTTCAGTGACAAGAGGAATAATACAAGGGTGTCCTCTATCAGGTTTACTCTATGCTATTTCTATTGAGCCTTTTTTGAGTCTGCTGAGAAAAAGACTATGTGGTATTGGTGGTTCTGGCGGCCCTAAAGTTCCCCAAGTAAAACTTATAGCATATGCAGACGATGTAACTCTGATAATTAAGAATTCAAACGATGTTGATAATATTATTTCATGTTTGAATACTTTTCAGAAAGCTACCTCTGCATGTATAAATTGGGAAAAATGTACTTCTTTGTTGATGGGAGACTGGCATGATACAGGATCTCCTCAGTTGCCAAAGCAGTGTAAATGGGCCCATGATGGTTTAAAAGTTCTTGGAATTTATTTTGGAACTGACCAGTACATGGAGAAGAATTGGGAAGGAGTGGTTGACCGGGTTATTGGTAAAATCCAAAAGTGGAAGTGGATTTTCCCACAGCTCTCATATAGAGGGAGATGCCTCATAATTAATAATCTGGCAGCTTCAATGCTGTGGCATAAGGTTACAGTGTTGGATCCTCCTAAGGAACTGTTATTAAGGGTTCAAAGGGCATTTGTTGACTTCTTTTGGAATGGCCATCATTGACTTCCTCCTGGGGTTCTCTATCTTCCTGTTGCAGAGGGAGGTCAAGGCCTTATACTGTACATGTTGAATCCAAAATTGCAGCAATGAGACTACAAACATTGCAAAAACTGCTGTACTGTTCCGATGGTAAGCTGTGGATTGATTATTGTTTGTATATTCTTAAAGATCTTGGAGGAACAGACCTTGACAAAGAGTTATTTTTAATTGAGAAGCCTTATGTTGAAAATGTGAATTGTTCTCTTTTTAAATTTCATGTATCGATTTTTCATTCATGGAGTTTGTTAAAATTTTCAAGAGTGGGTGATGAAAATGATGGGTTTGCAGAACCTTTGTTTTTTAATCCTCTTTTTAAGCTACAGTATTTATTATCAGGTTCTGTAATTAAATTTTTTTTGAATGCAGGAGTAACTAGAGTTATGGACCTGCTCGATATAACAAGAGGTCAGTGGTGAACGGCTCAGTCACTTGCTGACCAGGTTGGGAATAGGTCAGTAAGAATGGTGGAAGGGATAGTTAAGAGCTTTAAAGCTTGTTTCCCCCCACTTTTCATTTCGGCTATAGATTCGGTTCTAATTGATGGTTTGGTATTTAAGACTTTTCCGGCATTAAAAGTTGTCCCAAAAAAAATAGAAATTGAAGAGAACACTAATATTTTTTTGTTAAAGGGGTTTGAATTTTTGGATTTCCAAAGTATGGGGAAGACGATGATTTGCTATATGTGTGCTAAATCAGCACACTTTGAACAGTTGAAGGAAAGAATAGATACTAAATGGAGGGCTTACCTTTCTGTGCCCAGAGATGTGAATCCCTCTTGGAGGCTGTTGTACAAACCTCCAATTCCTAAAAGATGTGGAGATCTACAGTGGAGAATACTTCACAGTGTGTTGGCTACAAACACCTTTGTTTCTAAACTCAATGAAATGGTTTTACCTGAATATTCTTTTTGTAAGGCCTCTGACACTGTGTTTCATTTACTTTGTGAGTGTTCAAGGCTGGCTCCACTTTTTGTACTTTTGGAAAAACTAATTATGAAATTGGGATTTTCTTTTACAAATACCCTTTTTATCTTTGGTTGCAAGTATAAGCAGTCGTGGCGTGAACAGTGTGTGCTTGCCAATTTTTTAATGGAACCAATTTTCCAAGTTAGCAATCCTGAAAACACATCAATGTAAAAACGCTGGTCAAGATGTTGACCTCTCTCTCTCTCTCTCTCTCTCTCTCTCTCTCTCTCTCTTTGTCTCTTTTTCCTCAGCATTCTGTTTCCAGCTAATCCCTGCGGCTGGAATTGCTGTCAGTTTAAGCCGGTGGAGTTTGAATCTGCGACCCGTTTCAAGCCATTTTAATCCTGCCAGAATATCTGCACCATAATTCATTCACTTCCTCACTTTCCCCCAATAATCATGTGCTGTGTATTTTTTATCAGAGCTATTAAATTCTGGCTAATGGACTCAAATTAGACAGTTTTATACAAATGTGACCCTGGACCACAAAACCAGTCATAAGGGTCAACTTTTCGAAATCTGAAAGCTGATTAAATAAGCTTTCCATTGATGTATGATTTGTTAGGATCGGACAATATTTGGCCGAGATACAACTATTTGAAAATCTGGAGTCTGAGGGTGCAAAAAAATATTGAAGTTCTTAGCAATGCATATTACTGATCAAAAATTAAGTTTTGATATATTTACAGTAGGAAATTTACAAAATATCTTCATGGAACATGATCTTTACTTAATATCCTAATCATTTTTGGTGTAAAAGCAAAATGGATAATTTTGACCCATACAATGTATTTTTGGCTATTGCTACAAATATAGCCCAGCGACTTAAGACTGCTTTTGTGCTCCAGGGTCACAAATGATAAATGGCCAATATTAAAATACTATTTTCTTTCTAAATAAAATGTTTGTTATTTACACAGTTTTGTCTAAAATAAATAAAACTAAACACTAAAGTCATTTTACAAATGAATTTAGACATCATAATATAATAATGAACAGAATGACAAACATTTTCCCCGATATTCAGATATTTTTATCATTTGGGGATTTTCAAAAAATTGTTAAATTAAAAATTAAAATGAAAATAAATGTTTTAAAATATTAAAAGAACTTGAAGCAAGTGTTAGATGATGGCAGATATCATATAAATCATGTATGTTTTTTTTTAATGTTTTTTTTTAGAGATATTCAAATTAGGTGTTTTATGGCGATAACTAATAATTGGCCAATATCAAAATATACAATTTTGTCTAAATAAAAAATAAAATAAAATAAAACACTATAAACTAAAATTAGTGAAAAAACAAGTGAATTTAAGCATCACATTTTTTGGTTATGGATGTTATTATTTAGAGACTTGCTAAAGGTTACTTCTAATAGCGTTATTAAATTAAAAATGAAATTAGAAATGTTTTAAAAGATTAATTTGAAGTGAGCATTAGATGATGGTTGCATATATGCTGCATATTTATATTAGAGATAAACATTGAAAAAATTAGATTAGAAAAAGTAAATAAAATTCTGGCTAGTAAGTTAATCATCAATAACTGATAAATGTTGCATATTAAAATAGTTATTTTGCATAAATAAAATGTACATTATTTACACAATTTTGTATAAATAACTTAATTAGCAAAAAGAATGAAAACTAAGATCAGTTGTTTTACAATTGAATAGTGAATATGATGTGCCATGATAAAGTAAAATATCTAATATTATTAATAATATTACATTAATAAAATATTATAATTTGTGTAATGTTGGTAGATAACTTAGTTTTTCTGACTGCATTGGCAGACATTTTGCCTTGTTTTAAGCATAAAGTCACTTAAAGGCACAATATGTACGATTTTTTTATTGAAATATCCAAAAAACCACTAGAACAGTGTTATATATTTTGCTGACTTGTGTACTTACACTATCCCACATGTTTCGAAGAATGTTTAAATCCAGAGAAATAAAAAGCTCCGCTGCTTTCGAGCCATGAGTCACGCTCGTTCAGCGGCCTCGTTTCGCTTCGATGGCTTTCAGCCTCACCCTGCTTCATTCTTCTATGTTAATAAATCATTAACTCATCCATGAACATGATTTCTGCACGAGTCCCTTCGGATTACATCAGCTGTGGGGATGAAGACCACAACTCCCATGATTCCACACTCAGTCACTGCGTCATCAAACTACGCCTTTGTCTCTTTGTTTATTTTGAATACGTATTGAAGTACATATTGTGCCTTTAACTTTGATACATTTTTCAGAAAACAACAATTGTTATCTTATTTCACGTTGCTCATCAAATAATTGCAATTTGATTCAAGAATGTTTAGATATTTGTACTGGAAAACAAGACAAAAATATTGAGGAAGAAAATCATTTTTTGCAGTATAGCAAAAGACTTGCATTAGCAAACATCCCTAAATACAAGTGTTGTAGTGTTGAATTCAGCAGCTCTGAGACATTATTCAAATAAACAAACCTTGAGAATCAAGGTCTTAAACCGGCAGTCGCTCCTCAAAGGCACAGAGTTTATGTGAAAACCATTTCTTTAAGCAGTATCTAGTCTTTTTTTAGTGGAAAGTCACAATAAACAAATTATTCAGCGCTTCAGCTGCCGCGTGACCTCTGCATTTAAATGCATGTTTGGCCTCTTGTTCTGGAAATGTGCCGACAGAACGGTGAATTCATGCATCAGTTTGCAGGCGGCACATTCTAGCGTTTGACCTCGTCAGGCTTGTTCGGTTTGCAGAACAATAAGTGCAGCAGTTTTACTGTAAACAGACACACGAGCGTCTGCAGTAATCAGTCAGAGGACAAACGCTGCTCCTTCACACACAGATAGAGATATCAAGACTCATACAGCATATGGCAAAAGTCTCTATATACTTATGCCATTTTAATGAATATTATTTTTTTTATGATAACATACTATATATATATATTCTCTTAATGGATAAAATATGAGATTTCTAAAGAAAATAGAATAATATTCCCTAAATTTACCCAATGACCCATGCATATGTGTGTGCATAATTAAATTATAATTTAGATATTGTAATTATAGTTAAAAATTTGAGATCAATATTTTTTTGACAGTAAAGACATTTATAATGTCACAGAATGCTTTCTTTGTAATGTTCTTTTGAACTTTATATTCATCAAAGAATCCTGAAAAAAGTACATAAAAAAAAACACATTTGAAATATATTCACATAGAAAATAGTTATTTGAATTGTAACATTTCACAATATTACTGTTTCTATTGTATTTTGAATTAAATTACTGTTATTTTTAGCTTTATTATTTTTTGTCAGAATTTAATTTTTTTTTTTACAGTTTTTACATATAAACATGTACATAATTTACATGTAATATCACTGCTTATTTTATTAAATAATTTGCAAGAAAAAATGAAATGAGAGAAATACTGTCTTTGATGTATTCAGAAATAGATTGTAATGAGGTCATGTAAAGCATTTGAAGCATTTATCATGAAATAATGGCTTCTGTTTCACTTTGTATTTTGTAGGGAATAGCATGTATTGTACAAAGGTCACGGATGGCCACATTAAAGCAGTTCTGGAGGTTAAGTGCTTCTCTCAAGGGCAGAAAAGTGGAGCATAATAGTTTTGATCTTCTTGATAGCACTGGTATTGTATGGCAGGGTGTCATTCCAGGACGTGTCCCATTTCTTTGGACACTCAGGACAGTCTGAGCCTGTTAGACATTTATCATCAGACAAGAGAGAGAAATAAGTGGCTCTAAATAACAATTTTACTCTGTTTGAACTTTGAGCGCTTACTAAGCGTCTCTCCGGCATCACAGACGGCTGTAGGACAGACGGTGATGTGATTCTAGGTCGAGGGAGACTCTGGGGACGCTTGCTGTCACACAGCCGTCTGCTTCCTTATTAGTCTGTGCAAAACTTCCTCAAGGACGTTCATCGGAACGGTCTTTTGGGTGTTTATCACCCGCACACATGCAAAACCTCATGCAAAAAAAGATTTAGAAAAAAATGTGATTATTGGAATATTGTTAAGATGATAATGACTAATTGACTAAAGCAGGTCCTTTATGGTTCTCAGGATCGCAGTAGGATTGTTTGTCACGCAGAACTGAATAGATAATGGCTGATATAATGAAATATTAATATTTCAGTAATACATTTATATATATATGAATTAAATATGTAAAACTGTGTGTGTATATGTATATATATGTATATATATATATATATATATATATATATATATATGTGATTATAATTTATGCAAATATAAATAAATATATTATCAGATTGTTTAAAAAAAATTTTTTTAGTGAGAGTACACAATTGTAAAAATATATATATTTATATATGAGTGGGTGTGTGTGTACAATGCAAAAGTTTTGTTATTAAATATTAAATTTAAAAGTAATTTAGTAATAAATAGTAATTTAATAATTTAATAAATGTAAAATTTTGTTTATTTATTTATTTATTTATTTAGTGTGTGTGTGTGTGTGTGTGTGTGTTATTTTTATTTAAAATAGAGTCAATAATATTTGTATATGTAATTTTACAATTTTCAATACATGTAAATAATATGTATATTTATTTACTTTACTTTTTTTTTAGTATTTAATCAGATAATAAATCATGGTACATCAAGTGAAAATTTACCAGAATAATGGTCTGATCTGATTTGGCTGACTGTGTGTGAAGCCCAATCTTGTAGCACTGATCAGAAAATTAAGTACAATGAGTAAACTTAATCATATAAATATGCTTTGCAAAAAATCCCTTCTTGTTGAGTTCTTTTTGAATTGCAATTCTGTAAATTCCTTTTCTTGTTGTTCCAGCTCCAGTTCAGCATTTCACTTCAGCTCACATCTCATGTTTTGAAAGGAAAACTCAGAATTTAGCTCAACCCTGTGACCTATTTAAACTCTATCTGTAAGAGTAAGACACACATCAGCTGACAAAACACACTGTTAGTATATAAGAGCAGAATCTGATGCTGTCAGACGGAGACAGCGGTTCTTTATAAAACGAGGCACGTGAGACACACAGCTGCCGGCGCAGGGTTTGCTGCAACCAGCTACAGGTGAGACAGCACGACAAGTCAGTCGCTGGCTGTCGTTTATCCACAGAGACGTTTAGTGTCAGTTCACACAGAGTTCAGGAGTTTTTTTTTTTTGTGAGTGTGTCTGAGTGAGTAAGAGATAAACGTGTCCTTTCAGCCTGGACAACATCTATTATTCTCCAGCAGCCTTCTGTATGAAGAACTAGCAATGATTCACCATTCAGTGCTGAACATCAAAGCGTGTGAAACATCTCCACCTCTGTGCACAAGCGTTTGGTCTGCATCTGTATGCACCTGGGTCACGCAAACACACTCTGCATCATCCTCATCAGTATGTGCCTCGCCGCCTCTCTCCATTTCTCTCTCTCTCTCTCTCTCTCTCAATCCTAATAGGAGCCACTTGCCGCATTGTCCTCAAATGCTGGTCTGAAGCTCTGTACGTGAGGTGAGAATCTCCAGAGATCTCACCATGAGGGAATATCACACTAGTAATCTCTCTTATGATGTGCCTTTCATATGCAACTTTCACCGCTTGTAATTTGGATATGCGATGTTCAGCTTGGATATTTAAATGGCGTAGTGCTGCAAAAACCAAAGTGCATTCATTTGGACCAGAAAATGCAATTGACAAGCAAAAGACTAAAGACTGTTGGTTTAGACAGTGTGTGCAATGTTTTTTAAGTAATGGATCAGACCAGGGGTCCCCGACCTGTCAGATGAAGCCCTAGTACTTTTATACATCACCAGTGTTTAGTAACTTGCATAGTTTTTTACCCAAATTCAGAAGCATGGTTTGCAAATTTGTTTACATGACTTTTATGAATATAAGTAGAGCTAAATGGAATGATACACAGAAGGATTTTTAGAAAGGAAAATTCAAAAGAGAAAAAAAGAATTAGCGAGAATCAATAAATTATGAATAATTTACTGCCATTGTATGAATAATATGTAATGTTATCCATAAAAAAGTAACTGTAGTTTGATTACACTCATTTTAAAATGTAATATATACCGGTACTCTAATTACAAGTAATTCTTTTTTTGTACTTAAGATATATAATGTTATTGACCAATAATAGCTCTATTAGATTTATTTTGGTACCACATTAGCAAATTGCATATTCAATTGCACATTTATATGACCTTTGACATCATCTTATGCTCGCATAATTAATCTTTCAAAACATTTTTGATTTTTTACATTTTTATTTATCATTTAATAATGCTACTGAAAGTAATTTTAGCTAATTGTAAAAAAAAAAAATAATAATATCTAGAAGAAAAAATAAGAATATCTGTTTGTAATACTGTATATTATAAGTTTTTGTGATGCCTACGTTCACTTTTAGTATTTAGTGTTTTATTTTATTTATTTAGACAAAATTACATAAATAATAAACAGTGTATTTATTTATTTTAATATTGGCCATTTATTGGTTATCGCATAAAACTGGCTTATTTTAGCTTATTAGCCAGAATTTTAATGTCTAATAAAAATACACAGCACATGATTTAGATAATTTGCCATCCTTTGACGCTCACTTCAAGTTAATTAAAAATAAAAAAATTTTTTATTTAATGTTATTAGAAGTATCTTTAGTATCTTTAGCGAATCTAAAAATAAAAATATTGATAAGAAAAGTTTGCCACACTGTACATTATTATGTTGTTAATTTGTTACATAATTGTTATTATGTTGTTTTATGTTATGTTGTTAATTTGATTATAGTTTTTTATTTTATTTTATTTACTTACATCTGTACATTTTATTTAGACAAAATAGTATTTTTTTTTATATTGGCCATTTATTGGTTACCGTCATAAAGCTGGCTAATTTGGTAACACTTTACAGTAATGTCCCATTAGTTAATTGCATTTACATTACATTACAACATTACTTATTTCCTGACTCATCTGCCATCTTTGATTTATTTTTTTTCTGTACAAGGCGTTTTTGAGCAGCCTTGATGCTGTGCACAGCATGCTCTGTATTTACTCAGCTCACTAACAGAGCTACTGTCTGAAATTTGTGTAAAGCGATTCCAGCAGCTCTGGTCTCGTGGCAGTACAGTATGTGAAGTTTAGAAAGCAGGAGATCTTCAGTGAAGGTCAAACTCAGCGATCATCTCGATCTGATCTTCCTCCTCTAATCCTGCTTTTCTGGCCTTTCCTGTGATGATCCGTGTCTCCGTTCGCCTCCTCGCTCTCATTCATACTGTTGCTATTGGAAATGCAGAGCTTCAGGCTCTAAATGAGCGCTGCGGCCTGACAGCAGTGCCGGTTTAATCAGGTATTCTACTGGAAACGCCGTCGCTGTGACAACTCTGTCAGTGTAGCGATGCTTGATAAAGCCTCGGAGCGTCTCTGGGTGTCTCGCCCTGAGAAAACGCCCGCAAAGGCAACAGACAGATCCTACTGCCCTGCGCATATTGAGCCGTGTAGTTTTTCACACACACACCTTTTTTCTCAAAGCTAAAGATAAAACTAATTTTCACGTGTCTTCTGGGAGAGAGTAGAAGACATTTGCTTACAACAAAAATGTTTTTTCCTAAATATCCTTAGCAAAAAATAAAACCGAAACAAATGTGTTAATTGTTGACGTGCAAGTATTTTGACTGCCGATTTTGATCTGAGCAGAGTTTGAGACAATGTTTGAGACAATGTTGAAACTCTAATTGAGACTAGGGTTTTTTCTCAGGAGAAACCTCTAAGACATAGGTCACTTCCACAAAGTCTCCATTTGATTTCATTAATGTCTAAGAGAAACTATTGAGATATTAAGGAGTCATGATGGAGTTCTCAGTTGTGTCTCAAGTTCAACTCATAGTTTTTCATTACTATGCTTAGGAAAAGTCCAAATAGGAGCAAATGTGTTCATTCTTAACATGTAAAGTATTTTGCCTGCAGACTTTGGCACATCTGAGCATAGTTTGAGACATTGTTGAGATCTCATCTGAAACTGTAGTTGAGACTAGGATGTTTTTCTCAGGAGAGAAATCTGAGAAGTTGGACACTTCTGGAAAAGTCTCAATTTGCTCTCAATTTGATCTTATTGATGTCTAAGAAAAACTATTGAGATTTTAAAGAGTCATGATGGAGTTCTCACTTATGTCTCAACTCGTGTTTGTTTCTAAACATCCTTGTAGGAAAATTCAAAACAGAAGCAAATGTGTTCATTCTTGACATTTAAAGTATTTTGCCTGCAGGCTTTGGCACATCTGAGCAGAGTTCGAGACATTGTTGAGATCTCTTCTGAAACTGTAGTTGAGAGTAAGGTGTGAAACATCTGTGAAGTTGGGCACTTCTGGAAAAGTCTCCATTTGCTCTCCATTTGATCTCATTAATGTCTAAGAGAAGCTATTGATTGAGATATTAAAAAGTCATGATGGAGTTCTCAGTTATGTCTCAACTCATGTTTTTTCATTACTATACTTAGGAAAAGTCAAAACAGAATCCTATGTTTTATTGTTGACATGCAAAGTATTTTGACTGCAGACTTTGAAACATCTGAGCAAAGTTTGAGACATTGTGGAGATCTCTTCTGAAACTCTAGTTGAGACTAGTGTGTTTTTCTCAGGAGAAACATCTAAGAAGTAGAACACATGTTCAAAATCTCCATTTGATCTCATTGATGTCTAAGAGAAATTACGGAGTCATGATGGAGTTCTCACTTATGTCTCAACTCAATGTTTTTCTCCTAAATATTCTGATTCAAATGAGTCAATAGTTCTTAATTATGTCTTATTTAAGTTTCAACTTTCTCATGTTTTTCCTTTAATTTCCTTTCTCCTTTAAGAGAAGTAAAAGCAATCAATTGTTGACATAGAGTAAGGGTATAGAGATATAAATTAATGAGAATTTGATGAGAAATGTTCATATTGAGATCTCTTGATTACAGATTTTGGAATCTTGGCAAATCTGAGCATAATTTGAGACGTTATTGAGAACTCTTCTGATTTCTAGAGTCTTTCTCTACTTCAGAAAAGTCTCCCACTCTCCATTTAATCTCACGGATATATAGGAGACACTATTGAGATATTAAAGAGATCGTCTCCCCCTAATGACTGTGATCAGTGAGTTGTAATATCTCTGGAGAGAGCTAACCATATGCATTCCCATTTATTTCAATGGCAGTTGCTTGGCTGGCGAATGCAGTGCTGGAAGTATTGGAGCACCTTAAACTAGCGTGGCTTTCATTTTCAATACCGTTGTGTACGAAATATTCAGCTCTGAGCAAAACCAACTGGCTTATGAAATAAAGGTCCCATCTTTATTGCATTGTTTGTTTTTGGTGACAAGAGTAATTGATCAAACCCAGAATTAAAATCGCTGTATTCAGGGACAGCGAGGCTCTCCATTCGCTTTCATTCGATTTGAGCGAGCGGATCGTATCAGTTTGTTTATTGAATCTGCTGCTGAATTCATTTGGTTCAGACCTCGGCACAATAAAACACAAATTATATCCCTGAGGGAAAGGTTTTAGGGATATTTGATCAGGACAGGATCAGAATTAATTTCGGGTGACTCCCGGGAAGCTTTGCCTGAACTCAATTTGAGTGTTTCTCAGACCTTGAAATGATTGTGAATGGAGAATCGCTATCAGACAAACATTTAGTCCGGAAGATTGTTCAGTCCTGTTTGGTTTAGGATGGTTTATCTTAGACTGAATCTGAAATAGCTTCACTGTTGCTCATAGTTACTAATTATTTGTGCTATAGATCATGTAAGTCTTTGAGGAGAGTGACTATTACTTGCATTTGTTCACAAAAAACACATTTGAGCTTTGGTTTGTGTGGGTGAAACACTTAACAATGCAAACACTGAACGTTTAGTCAGTCATTAGGCTCTTGATTGTGGTATTATATTCGGGCTAATTATCTGTGAAGATTAATTGCATCCTCTTGAGCTGCTTAAAAATGAATGTGAAGGAGTATGGAGGTTCTGATTTGAGCTGTCTGTCATCTGCTTTCAGAATGACACAAAGCGCTGGGAGGATTTCGCTGTATTTGTGGAGCGCTCCAGAACGTCCGTCCCATCTCACGTGATGCTGAGCATGTAAAGATCCGGACTGAGGTAAGAAGACTTTTATTAAAGTGGTTCTCAACTGGTTTTTGCTAAAGGGCTCAGATTTTACAGCTATAGTGCTGAATGAACATACATACTGTACACACTTAACATACATAAATGATTGTTAATTAAAATACATTATTTTTTAAATATTGGTTATTTATTATAGATTTATATTAGAATTTTTAATTATATATTTATTATAAAAACACTGAACTGTTGTGTTTGTAGTTTTTAAAATAATTGTTAAATTAAAAAAATTATTAATTCATTATTGTTTAAATTTTATGTATTTATAATCATTCTAAATATTTATTATAAAAACATTGTATATACTATTAAATTTCTTATTTGTAGCTTAAATAATTATAAATATTATGAATATTGTTTATTTATTATATTTATACACAATATAAATATATATTTATATATAATATTTTTACATATATATATATATATATATATATATATATTATAAAAATTATTGAATGTATTATTGAAATGTATTATTTGTAGTTTAAATATATTATTTATGATTAAATTAAATTTATTAATCAAAATGATTGTTAATTTAAATCAATTATTGTTTAAAATAGTAATATATTTACATGATCTTTGAAATGTATTATTTGTGGCTATCGAAGTGTAGTATTTAATTAAAATGTATAAATTAATTTTTTTTAAATTATATTGTTTATACATATACAATTTATTTATATTATATATTTATAATAATTTCATATGTATTATCATTATAAAAGCAATAATTAAACTTAAACTTCATGTGATATAGGCTGAGTCCTATTTTCTTACACTGTCTATTTATTAATATTAGCTACTTAATTTTTAATTACTATAACCAACAACTAAAGATATGAGAATGGTTTTCTCCTCCCTTAAAAACAGTTGATATTTTAATTTATTGTGCAGTCCTTAAAATGCATGATTTCATGCTTAGAGGAATTTTATTATTTGCATTTTGCCCCCCCCCCATGCTGTCTGTGACCCATAATTTTGGCTTTGCAACACACTAGTTGAGAACTGCTGTTTTCCAGCACGCTGCGGTGGAGACTGTGCTCGCCTTTGAACACCAGCATTGTGCCATTTGTTATTGTTCACCTTCACAGCGCAGTGGTCTTGATTGTGCTGATCTGCTGCATTCGTAATATACTTCAGAATGGGAAGATCAAGTTTGTGCTCTGGCAGTCTTGTTCAATCAGTAACGAAATGAGGTCTTTGTCTAGCACCCTGTCAGATGAGTCTTTCTGCTGATCTGTGATGGTTTATGCATGCATGCATGACGAGTCCATGTGATTACGACGCTCCGAACTCAGACTTTGTTGTCGAAAAGATAAATGACTGCTGGTGGACTATAAACGAATTCATCTACAGAACGTCCCCTAACCGCAGCCACGTGCACGTAGGCAACATAGCCAACAAAAGCCAATTTGATTTAACCTCCAAAGAGCTTTGTGACATGCTCTTTTTTTTCTAGGTGATTCTAAAGCATTGGTGAGATTGAATGAGGGGCCCCTGGGGGCCAGTCTTGTATATGAAGAGTCAAACATGGAGATATGTGTGCAGATTGATGGGCCGCTTGCCAATAGTTCATCAGCAGGCTGTACGCTCAGCTGCTCGCTCCGGTTCAGATTTATGATGTCATAATGCCGATGAGTGACCTCCAGTGAGGCAAAACCACCGCTGCAGTTTCATCACTTTGATGGGAGCGGCGTCTTTAACTTTGCCAGTAACTTTTAGACGGACGATCCATCCCGAACTACAACTTCAAAGGATTTGTGCAAGACAACTTGTGCTGTGAGACAACTTGAGTAAGCTATGGTTAGGTTGACTACCTTACAAATTATTTCTCTGCAGTGCTTGAAAATGTTGTTCTGTTTCAGTTTTATAATATACCGTATATATAACCCACATTTTTTTCCGTCATTCACAGAATTGTTTTAGCAGTGACGGAAATATCTGAAGGCTCTCCGTCACTTTGACATTACACTGACGGTGATCTATTGTAATTTATAACTGTAATACCCACCCCTGTCCAGTTGGTGGCGAGTGCGCTCCAGTGTGGCAGCAGAGCGCGGGATCATCAGCTCCAGAACAAAAATAAAACACTCACGAGCACTAGTAAAGCAAAAACACTTCGCGCTGCCACATTAAAGAGTGCCAAAACGATATTTATTGCTTGAATTTCCTATTAAAACGGACAGAATTTGAAATCTGAGACTTTGTTTCATATCAAACATAACAACGCACAAAGCCTGTTGCGATTTATTGGATGGGAGGCGCATTATATGTACGGTCAGTGCCGATCCTAGACTTCTGGGGGCCCTACGCAAAACTGTGTCAGTGGGGTGCAGTGGAGTGGGGTATGAGTGGTTATGAACGAATGAATGAAACGCATTTGTCCGTCTTTCACTCCGTCTCGAATCGCGCTCGCGGAAAGCGCTAGAGAAACAGAGTCTCTTCTGTGGCTCGGTACTGATTTTTTTAGTCTCGAGCAAAACTGAACGACATTCACGTTACATGATTTGACTGATTTTTACGTAGAAAGGGCGACAGCGCACTGTATTAAAAGAAATGAACATTCATGTTTTCATAAACGCTGTCCAAATTCAAAAACTAAACTAAGTGACTCCCGGGAAGCTTTGCCTGAACTCAATTTGAGTGTTTCTCAGACCTTGAAATGATTGTGAATGGAGAATCGCTATCAGACAAACATTTAGTCCGGAAGATTGTTCAGTCCTGTTTGGTTTAGGATGGTTTATCTTAGACTGAATCTGAAATAGCTTCACTGTTGCTCATAGTTACTAATTATTTGTGCTATAGATCATGTAAGTCTTTGAGGAGAGTGACTATTACTTGCATTTGTTCACAAAAAACACATTTGAGCTTTGGTTTGTGTGGGTGAAACACTTAACAATGCAAACACTGAACGTTTAGTCAGTCATTAGTCTCTTGATTGTGGTATTATATTCGGGCTAATTATCTGTGAAGATTAATTGCATCCTCTTGAGCTGCTTAAAAATGAATGTGAAGGAGTATGGAGGTTCTGATTTGAGCTGTCTGTCATCTGCTTTCAGAATGACACAAAGCGCTGGGAGGATTTCGCTGTATTTGTGGAGCGCTCCAGAACGTCCGTCCCATCTCACGTGATGCTGAGCATGTAAAGATCCGGACTGAGGTAAGAAGACTTTTATTAAAGTGGTTCTCAACTGGTTTTTGCTAAAGGGCTCAGATTTTACAGCTATAGTGCTGAATGAACATACATACTGTACACACTTAACATACATAAATGATTGTTAATTAAAATACATTATTTTTTAAATATTGGTTATTTATTATAGATTTATATTAGAATTTTTAATTATATATTTATTATAAAAACACTGAACTGTTGTGTTTGTAGTTTTTAAAATTATTGTTAAATTAAAAAAATTATTAATTCATTATTGTTTAAATTTTATGTATTTATAATCATTCTAAATATTTATTATAAAAACATTGTATATACTATTAAATTTCTTATTTGTAGCTTAAATAATTATAAATATTATGAATATTGTTTATTTATTATATTTATACACAATATAAATATATATTTATATATAATATTTTTACATATATATATATATATATTATAAAAATTATTGAATGTATTATTGAAATGTATTATTTGTAGTTTAAATATATTATTTATGATTAAATTAAATTTATTAATCAAAATGATTGTTAATTTAAATCAATTATTGTTTAAAATAGTAATATATTTACATGATCTTTGAAATGTATTATTTGTGGCTATCGAAGTGTAGTATTTAATTAAAATGTATAAATTAATTTTTTTTAAATTATATTGTTTATACATATACAATTTATTTATATTATATATTTATAATAATTTCATATGTATTATCATTATAAAAGCAATAATTAAACTTAAACTTCATGTGATATAGGCTGAGTCCTATTTTCTTACACTGTCTATTTATTAATATTAGCTACTTAATTTTTAATTACTATAACCAACAACTAAAGATATGAGAATGGTTTTCTCCTCCCTTAAAAACAGTTGATATTTTAATTTATTGTGCAGTCCTTAAAATGCATGATTTCATGCTTAGAGGAATTTTATTATTTGCATTTTGCCCCCCCCCCATGCTGTCTGTGACCCATCATTTTGGCTTTGCAACACACTAGTTGAGAACTGCTGTTTTCCAGCACGCTGCGGTGGAGACTGTGCTCGCCTTTGAACACCAGCATTGTGCCATTTGTTATTGTTCACCTTCACAGCGCAGTGGTCTTGATTGTGCTGATCTGCTGCATTCGTAATATACTTCAGAATGGGAAGATCAAGTTTGTGCTCTGGCAGTCTTGTTCAATCAGTAACGAAATGAGGTCTTTGTCTAGCACCCTGTCAGATGAGTCTTTCTGCTCAAATTTGGACTAGAAACAGCAAATCTGTGATGGTTTATGCATGCATGCATGACGAGTCCATGTGATTACGACGCTCCGAACTCAGACTTTGTTGTCGAAAAGATAAATGACTGCTGGTGGACTATAAACGAATTCATCTACAGAACGTCCCCTAACCGCAGCCACGTGCACGTAGGCAACATAGCCAACAAAAGCCAATTTGATTTAACCTCCAAAGAGCTCCGTGACATGCTAAATTTTTTCTAGGTGATTCTATAGCATTGGTGAGATTGAATGAGGGGCCCCTGGGGGCCGGTCTTGTATATGAAGAGTCAAACATGGAGATTTGTGTGCAGATTGATGGGCCGCCTGCCAATAGTTCATCAGCAGGCTGTACGCTCAGCCGCTCGCTCCGGCTCAGATTTATGATGTCATAATGCCGATGAGTGACCTCCAGTGAGGCAAAACCACCGCTGCAGTTTCATCACTTTGATGGGAGTCTTTAACATCTTTAACTTCGCCAATAACTTTTAGACAGGCGATCCATCCGAAACTACAACTTCACAGGATTTGTGTTGGATTGCACGCTGTGTGCTTGTACTGTGAGATGACTATAAGTAAGCTATTGTTAGGTTGACTACCTTCCTGAATTGAAGACATTTCGTCTGATTAGTCACAATAACGTCACTTCTGGAGGAGGAGTTTCTGTCACATATTTAAATCATTTGCGTATGATACTGGCATTTTTGATCAAATTGTGATCATGCTATTTGTTAATTAGCATGTTAGCACTTATGATGGAAAATCCATAACAGCTAACTTAACCTGGATTTTCCTTTAAAAAATATATGCATTTTCTGCTGATCTACATGAAATCCCATCATACCTGAACACACTTACAGCAGAACGCATTAACGTCAGCGGCATGCTGCAAAACAAAAGCTCAAAGCAAGAATGAGCTGCAGTAGATCACAGATTCATGCACTGAATTCTTTTAGAAATGTTGTGTCAGTGTTTGTGGTTGTATTCAATTGAAACGATTTGAATTTGTTCGGGCTGAACATCAAGTCTTTTATCTTTGAAGTTCTCGTGAAAAAACATGTCAAAATAGATTTTTATGTTTCTGAAGAAAATGTGAGTGTAGTTCATGTCACAATTAGTGTTTGTCAAAGTTTTGTCAAATTCTTGTTTTCTATGCAGTTGCTAGGGTGTTTTAGCATGTTCTGTGGTTGCTAGGTGTTCGATGTGGTTTGTAGTGTATTGTAATGCATTGTTGCAATGTTCTGTGTGTGTTTTTAGTGCATTGCTATGGTTCATTTAGTTTGTTGCTATGTGGTTCCTGGAGTGTCATAGTGTTTAAACACATTTTCTATGCAGTTGCTAAGATATTAATATTATACAGTTGCTAGGATGTTCTGATTGTTATTTTAACATGTTGCTATGCAGTTTCTAGGGTGTTATGACTGTTTAAGCACATTTGTATGAAGTTGCTAAGATGTTAATTTCTATACAGTTGCTAAGGTGTTCTGGTTTTTTTAGTGTGTTGCTATGCAATTCCTATGGTGTTGTTAGTCTTTATGCACATTTGTTACATGGTTGCTAAGATATTCATTTCTATAGAGTTGCTAGGGTGGTCTGGGGTGTTTTTTGTGCATTGCTGTGCAGTTTCTAGGGTACTATGACTGTTTAACCGCATTGTTAATGTGGTTGCTAAGATGTTTATTTCTATTCAGTTGCTAGGGTGTTCTGGGTGTTTTGTGTTGCTATGCAGTTTCTAGGGTACTATGACTGTTTAACCGCATCGTTTATGTGGTTGCTAAGATGTTCATTTCTATACAGTTGCTAGGGTGTTCTGGGTGTTTTTATGTTTTGCTATGCAGTTGCTAGGGTGTTCTGGGTGTTTTTAGTGTGTTGTTATGCAGTTTCTAGGGTACTATGACTGTTTAACCGCATTGTTAATGTGGGTGCTAAGATATTCATTTCTGTACAGCTGCTAGGGTGTTCTGGGTGTTTTTAGTGTGTTGCTATGCAGTTTCTAGGGTGTTATGACTGTTTAAGCGCATTGTTTATGTTGTTGCTAAAATGTTAATTTCTATACAGTTGGTAGGGTGTTCTGGGTGTTTTCTTAGTGTGTTGCTATGCAGTCTCTAGGGTATTATGACTGTTTAACCTAATTGTTTATGTGGTTGCTAAGATGTTCATTTCTATACAGTTGCTAAGGTGTTCTGGGTCTTTGTTTGTTTGTTTTTGTGTGTGTTGCTATGTGATTCCTAGGGTCTTAGGGGTGCTTATGCACATTTTTTATGTGGTTGCTAAGACGTTAATTTCTATGCAGTTGCTAGGGTGTTCTAGGTGTTTTTAGCATGTTGCTGTGCAGTTTCTAGGGTGTTCTGAGCCATATGTCTTGTATGATGGAGTCCTCACATCCCTGTGATCTTCTGGTCTCTTGTTATGGCTCAGATTCCTCCTTTAGTGGTCATCTGTGGGATTTCTTCAACTGTTTTCTGGTCCAGCAGGTGAAAATGCTGCATTTGATTACTTGGTAAAGTAACAGCACATTCTCCTCAACAACACGTATGATTTGAGGGATCATTCATGTCTGTAGAGCCAATGGTTCGGGACAGGTTATGTTTTAGCAAACATCACTTATCTCTGTATCCAGCCATGTGTCTGTGTTGGACAGAAACAGTGTGACTGGTATTATGGGATGTCATTGTAAATGTGGATGTCCTCTGTACTTCATCCGCAGGCAAAATGATTCAGCAGCTTCGCATAAGAAATGATGAAGCTGCTGAAATGATTCAGCAACTTCGCATAATGACAGTTGTACATTAATGACAGCAGATTAACACCGCATGCTTGCATTCAGCAGAATCACCACATAAACACACACATTAGCGTTTGACTGTGTTTGAATAGCTCTTGTTAGAGGACATGACTGAGGATCTTAGCGTTTTCAAAGAACATGCTCTTTAACATTTGTTTGGACATTGTCAATACTGGATCGATCGACCTCCCACACGGTGCACAGGATTGCAGATTAATTCCTGCAGTTTTTTTTTGTCTGAGATTATTACAAAGGAGTATTGCTTGCACATCTCTTTCACTCTCATTCTGTTTAGTGTGTACAGTATGTTTTAAAAAAAAAAAAGATATTCTGTATTATGGGATGTCATTGTAAATGTGGATGTCCTCTGTACTTCATCCGCAGGCAAAATGATTCAGCAACTTCGCATAATGACAGTTGTACATTAATGACAGCAGATTAACACCGCATGCTTGCATTCAGCAGAATCACCACATAAACACACACATTAGCGTTTGACTGTGTTTGAATAGCTCTTGTTAGAGGACATGACTGAGGATCTTAGCGTTTTCAAAGAACATGCTCTTTAACATTTGTTTGGACATTGTCAATACTGGATCGATCGACCTCCCACACGGTGCACAGGATTGCAGATTAATTCCTGCAGTTTTTTTTTTGTCTGAGATTATTACAAAGGAGTATTGCTTGCACATCTCTTTCACTCTCATTCTGTTTAGTGTGTACAGTATGTGTAAATGCAGATATAGACCGAGGTCTTAACATGTCACATAACATTAAAATTTCTTCTCTGAGTCA
Organism: Sinocyclocheilus grahami; assembly: GCF_001515645.1. Classification (NCBI taxonomy): domain Eukaryota; kingdom Metazoa; phylum Chordata; class Actinopteri; order Cypriniformes; family Cyprinidae; genus Sinocyclocheilus; species Sinocyclocheilus grahami. The sequence goes on along the minus strand of NW_015505568.1, from coordinate 353,572 downwards.
CCCTCATTTTGCTCATGTTTATGTCAGAGGAAAAACAAACCGAAAGGGATGCTGGGAGGTGTGAACACTAGCATGAATTTGTCATTTATTTTTATAGTTTATGAAGAAATTATAAACCTTACTCAGCACCGCAATGCAAGCATGCTGAGGGTGGACAGTTGTTGCTATGCAGTTGCTAATTGTTCTGGGTGGTTGTCAGGGCGTAGTTTTTTTTTTGTCTGAGATTATTACAAAGGAGTATTGCTTGCACATCTCTTTCACTCTCATTCTGTTTAGTGTGTACAGTATGTTTAAAAAAAAAAAAGATATTCTGTAAATGCAGATATAGACCGAGGTCTTAACATGTCACATAACATTAAAATTTCTTCTCTGAGTCACCCTCATTTTGCTCATGTTTATGTCAGAGGAAAAACAAACCGAAAGGGATGCTGGGAGGTGTGAACACTAGCATGAATTTGTCATTTATTTTTATAGTTTATGAAGAAATTATAAACCTTACTCAGCACCGCAATGCAAGCATGCTGAGGGTGGACAGTTGTTGCTATGCAGTTGCTAATTGTTCTGGGTGGTTGTCAGGGCGTTGCTAGGTGGTTGGTTTTTAAATTTGAGATTTACATTTATGTCATTAATAATGACTTAAAAATTCCAGTTCACTTCCTGAATGTGATTTGAGGTAGCAAACAGAATGTAGAATTGCAATTTAATAAATGGAAATTTAAAGAAAATCATGTTACTATTATTTCACACACAACAAACTGGCATTCCAAACTTTGATTTTTGAAATGGATGGATAAAACGAACAAATTAATGAACGAATGATAGAAAGAACAAACAAATGAACGAACAATAGACAGAAAGAACGATAAAATGTTACGATAGATAGAACACGATAGATAGAACGATAGATAGAACGATAGATAGATAGATAGATAGATAGATAGATAGATAGATAGATAGATAGATAGATAGATAGATAGATAGAAAAAGCTTATTTTTACTTCCATTCAGTGGTTTACAAATGATAAATGAACTGATTTAAACTAACATTTAAAAAAGTCATACATTACTGTCAATAACCTAAATGTACATGTATGTGCTAAAATGGGAGTTTGTGTGTGAGTGAGTGTGTGTGTGTGTGTGTGTGTGTGTGTGAGGAAGAGATTGTGTGTTTATGCTCCTAAACCTCTGAACTTCACAATCCCGCTTTGGTTTGATTTCCCTGCTGTTTGTTGCAGTAATAGTGAATCCAAAACCTCCTCCATGAGAAACGTCCCGTATCAGAGTGCCACAGCACCTCTCACCAGCTCCAGAATCACTGATACCGACACACGGCGGCTTCAAGAGACGCGCTGACACTCAGATGCATGTGTGAGTTTCTGAAGCGCCTCGTGCATGAATATGGATGCGCATGTGCTGTGATTGGCTCAGCTGTAGTTGTGATTGAAATCCTCTGACAGACTCCTGCTTCATGTTATATGGATTCATATTTCAGACTAGAATTTAAGACATGACCGCCATTAGATATGAAGAGCGCTGTGGGTTTACCGCATTAATGTGGGCTGAACGTACAGTTTAAAGGGTCTGTGTCATTTTCATACAGTATGAATTAAACAGATACAAAGAACTGGAAGGGAAGTTCACAGATGTGAATAACAAGCTCTATTTTTATTTAGTTCCTCGACTTCCTAAACGACCAGTGCTTAACATCGGGGAATCGATATTAAACAAATCTTGGCGTTTGTGCTGGAATGGCATTGATAAGCTGGCGGTTTGTATAAAAGCTTGTCAAAGAAATCTGTCTGCTGCCAGGACTGCATTCATCTGTTATTCAAATATACTCTATACAGCATCATAATGGAGCTCAGTCAGACTCAGTGGCATATTTTGATGTGAAGGACAGTGATGGTACATTTAATATGCTGGTGTTTCTTAAAGGGACAGTTCACCCCAAAATGAAGATCCTGTCATCATTTACTCACCCTCATGTTCTTCCAAACCTGTATGAGTTTCTTTCTTCTGTTGAACATAAAAGAAGATATTTTGAAGAATATTAGTACTAATGTTCCATTAATATGGAAAAAAAACTACCATGGAAGTCAATGGGGACCAGAAACTGTTTGGTTGCACACATTTATCAAAATATCTTCTTATTCATATTCATATTCTCATATTCAGCAAAAGAAAGAAACTCATACAGGTTTGGGACAACTTGAGGGTGAATATTATTACAATTTAAAATAACGGTTTTCTATGTGAATATATTGTAAACTGTAATTTATTCCTGTGATCAAAGCTGAATTTTCAGCATTATTACTGCAGTCTTCGGTGTCACATGATCCTTCAGAAATCAGTATAATATGCTGATTTGCTGCTTAAGAAACATTTCTGATTATTATCAATGATGAAATCATATTTTTGTGGAGACCGTGATATAGCCTACTACCATTCAAAACTTTTGGGTAAGTACTTTTTTTAATTAATACATTAATATACTTTGTGACAGTAAAGTGGTTTAATATTTCTGTTTCAAATAAATGCTGTTGTTTGAACTTACTAGTCATCACAGAATCCTGAAAAAATGCATCACGGTTTCCACAAAAATATGAAGTAGCACAACTGTTTTCACCATTGAAAATAATCAGAAGATTATTAATAATTGAGACTAAATCAGCATATTAGAATGATTACCGACTTCAGCTTTAAATATTTTGTCTACTCTTGCTAAATCTGGAGCAATGACAGGATGGAAGTGCAAATGAGCCTTGTGATTGGAGGAGAGATGAGTCACATGGGCTGAATCCAAGTCAGGGCAGGTAATGAACATTATGTGATTGTTCCATTATTTTGAATCAGTTTGCTTTCAGACTGTATTAATATCATGTCACTCTTCAGATCAGTAAGACGTTTCTGTATGAATGTGCAAACGTCCTGAGCATAAATGGTTATTTGTTTAATATCGGGAATTTCCCCTGCATATTAAAAAGTTACGTGTCATATTCATTACAGTGACGTACATCAGATGAACATGATAAACATCAGACGGACGAGATCCTCAACATATGCATCTCAAATGACAAAGTGCTCCTTCTGAAATCTGAATTTATACGATAATTCGCCTTGTGCATTCACTGTTTATGTAATGATGTTGTTTTATTGTTTTTATTCGTACTGTAGGCTAACTGCATTTTTCAACAATGATTTAATTAACCTCATGCATTTTGAAGCAGTTAATGATTTAAAAGTTAGTTAAATTAATGATTAATTATTATATATATAAACATAACAGTTTACTCCTATGGAAACTGTATGCTATTAAAACGCCATAGTATTTGCGCTGCCTTGAAGAGTCTGAAATAGATGTTGCACCATCAGGACATAAAAAATACATGCATCATAATTTATTCAGAGAAATTACTCTGACTACATACCGTACATGAAGCTTTATTTCCAAGAGGATGCCTGGTAAGCTTTGACTTTCAATATAATATAGAGCAATATTAACAGAGGCTTGTATTGAACGCGATGAGCAATCCAGTCAGTGGTTTATAACCACAGTGAATTAGCATTTTCATTCAGTTCGTCTGCTGTTTTTGTTTTGTGCAGGTGTTTGATGTAGCATCATTTCCCAAATCTAAAGTCAGACCATTCAGTTTTTGCTTTAAATCTTGAAATCATACAATCTAATGCAAATCAAAAACAACTGCTCATGCTACATGTATGTGGCACTACTGTCTGTTCAAAATAAATAAAAAAACATTTCCTGTTGTACCGAACTCGTATTGAACCGTGACCCCAAAACCGAGGTATGTACCGAACCGTGACTTCTCTGTGCCGTTACACCCCTAATAACAACAGCAACAATAATAATAATATAATAAATAGCCTAGCAAATGTATTTTGTAGTTTTTGATAAATCAACATTTTCTATAAATTACAGAAAAATATTTTATTAAAAAAATTATGAAATTATTTACATTAAAAATCTATTAAAAATTGTTCAAACTAAAATTATATATATATATATATATATATATATATATATATATTAAAAAAAAGTTTTTTACTGGATATGCAGTATGCAATGGCTACCAAAGTGTTGTATTAATGCTGCAAGTTTACGTTGCATCCCTTAATAAGATGTTGTTCATTGCCTTCATTGTGTAGGATGCGTCTCGTTCTGTATTGTTACATGACTCAGTATTTCTCTTCTGCTCTCAGAAGTGAATGCCGTAGAACAGTTCTGTCCTCTGATATCCGCACGTTATATATCTGCTCTCCAGCTCTCGTCACAGTGATTTATTGTGCAGCTTTGTGCAGATGGAGGAGAATGAGCTCAATGATATGTAAGCAAGATCTGGGCAATATTCCTGCATGATGTAAACTCATTGACATCACTTTCCTGGAGCTGAGGGACACCTTCACTTCCTGTTACCTTGTCCTCACTTCGGATTGGATAAGAGCTTTATTGTTTTTTAATTGCATTTGTTTTTCATTTAATTGATTTTTCAAGCACCAATAATCCTTAAGCACACATCTGAATAATGAACTCATTGCTAGCAGATTTGACCATGTTTGCTGAACAGAAACTTGCTTTGCATGTAAATTCTTTTAATTGTTTTACTTTAGTTGCATATTACATGTTGAAGCATAAATTACGTTTCATACACCACCATTTTTTATAGCTTTATACAGTAATGTACGAAATAGGCTATGAAATATGAATAACATATACATATATATATATATATATATATATATATATAAATTAAAAATACACAATTTATTCATGCCAGAGTGCATTCTGGGAACTTAAACACCAACATGCAGTTATACTTAAAATATAAATATTTCTATATCATACTAATACTTATGTATTACTTGATTGCATTTGTCATAGTCAATCCACCCTGTCATCAAGGTTAGTATAAGAAAAAAATCTCAATTTATGGGAAATGTAAATTTATTAAAAAACTACAAACATTTCCTTTACTTTATTATTATTATTATTATTAAAATTTTGTCTATTTAATTTATTTTTCTTTTTGTTTTTTTTTGCTAGAAAATAACAAAAATCACACATCAGGATTTTAAACTGTACAGGTGACCGAGTCATATAATATATAATAATAGTTTTTATGAAAGCTAATCATGTATGTGTATATATATAATTATAAATTTGTTTTTTTTTTGATTGATTGACTATGACAAAATGCATTGAAGTAAATAAGTAAATGCTGTAGTTGTATGTTGCGTGTTCAAGCGTGTTGTGTGTTTGTTCGTCAGCTGTTGTTCCCTGTATCTGAACCCAGCTGTCTCTCTGAGACAAAGCGGTGGGAAACCTGGCGCCCTGCCCGGCCTCATGAATAATTCACGACATGCTAAAGATCTCTTTTAATCTTGATTTTCATTGTGGCTCTTCTCACTGCGTCATCAGCACATTTCGTGACCCGTGTGTGTGTGTGTGTGTAGGTGTGTGTTTGCATAAACACACGTCTCTGCTGTTACTGCTCTCGTGTGGACTGAATTCAGCAGTCCTCCAGTTACAACGGATTTCCTGAACCCTCTCAGCGAATTAATCTCAAGCTCTCATCCATCATTTTGTGGGCTACGGTCTTGCTGTCACCCTATTTAAACCTTTCATTTGCCCGCCGGTCACAGGCGTATTACAGTTTAATTCATTACTTATCATTTATAATGAGCAATTTCATTTGTTGCTCTGTTAGAGCATAATGAATCACGTAAACATGCAGACATGACCTCAGACGTCTCCCCTCGGGCACAGCATTAGTTAAAATGCCTACTAATGAGGATCTTTAATATTAATAGCATCCTAATAATTAATAGGACATTACTAAGCTAAGTGACAGTCGAATGAGCATAAAAATACATCACATATGTATATATGTATATATATATATATATTTACTAAGCAGCATTGATTCTATAACACTGATTCAAAGCATTTAAAATCTGGACCACAACTGTATATATCAGGACAAACAAGGGACTCAATGACACCTATCACAAAAAAAAAAAAATACAGCTGTGGATCATCCAGGTAACAAAACAGTATTAAGAATCAAGCGTGTGTAAACTTTTGAACAGGGTCATTTTTATAAATTCTTGTGGACTGTATGTAAACATCTTTTATGTGAAATATCTTATTCAGGTCAGTACTAAATAAAAAAATAACATGCGTTTTGTATGATCCCTCTTATTTTTGTAAAATAATTACCATTTTGCAGATACTGCAAAGTGTATGTTCAATTTTGACCACAACTATATACAGTTTATATATATATATACAGTATATATAACAGCATTGCTGTTTACTGAGCAGCACTGATTCTATAGCGCTGATTCAGAGAGAAGGGATCCATACATCTGCAACGCCTGAGGAGATCGTCACACCTGCACTTCTGTATTATCCTCTAATACGGGATCTTCACGTTCCTTCCTTTCCGTCTGTGTTTACAGCATTGTAAATTACTTTTTTATTATTTAAAGGACTAGTTCACCAAAAAATGCTGTTTTGCTGAAATTCACTCACCCTCAGGCCATTCAAGATGTAGACGAGTTTTTTTCTTCAGCAGATTTGGAGAAATGTAGCATTGCATCACTTGCTCACCAATGGATCCTCTGCAGTGAATGGGTGCCGTCAGAATGAGAGTCCAAACTGCTTATAAGAAAGGAGCGTTTCACTTCACAAGACATTAACTGATGGACTGGAGTGGTGTGGATTGCTTGTGGATTATTATGATGTTTTTATCAGCTGTTTGGACTCTCATTCTGACGGCACCCATTCACTGCAGAGGATCCATTGGGGAGCAAGTGATTTTAAGTGTTCATAAAAAACTAAATTAGTCAGAGAAAAATATGAAGTATTTATGCTGTGGTCCCTTTAAGAGTCAGTGTTCCTTTATTCGTGCTAATGCAAAGTGATAGGTTTACGTGGTCAGTGTGATATATTAATATTTTTTATGAATGTAGCACACATTATTTATGTCACTCATGTGGAATGTCATCAGACTTTGGCCTCCGGCTCTTTTTCTCTCTGTGCAGAACTGGTGCTCGGCTTTTTAATTACCCAGAATGCATTGTACTGCATCAGGCCGCCGGGTGAAGGAGGCCGTTTCAAAAGATTTGTTTTCCTTCTCTGGCATAAATATGAATGCGGTTTTCTCCACTGACCTGTGAAGAGATTTGCCTGAGATTGTGTGTGCAGACTGATCTGCTATGCTGCAGTTACTGCACCGCATGAAGAGCTATCATGCAGGATATTAATCTCACACCATTTGCATTATTAATTGAACTTCATCCCTCTCAGATCACTTTCATCTGTAGTTTTTAAACGATTCCTGTTAATCAGCCTGATTCTGGAGGGTTTTTCCTGCGAGGCAGCAGATGTGTTGTAATCGAAACTCTAAATCGTTCCCTCATGAGTTCCTGATGTGCTGTAAAGGCCTTGGGCTGTTGTTTCATGTCTCATTATTTTCGGAGAGTATATTAAGTGTCTAAAGAGCAGATTTTCTGCTTTCTAGACTATTAACAGTTTTGAGTGTTGTAGCAGCACAGGTTCATCCAAAAATAAGAGATCTGTCTTTTTTAATTGTTTGTTTACTTCTAACGTGGAGGATTTTCAGTGATTTACAACCTCGTTTTGGTCTGTTCCTCATGTGAATTTAGGGCCCTGTGTAATAACTTTTGATTTATTTATTTATATTTGTTTTCCACCAATTCTGTTTTATTTGTTTCCCCAAATATATATATAAATATATATTTCAGTTGACATTTTTCTAGATTTTGTTTTTGGGTTTTGTTATTTTTTTGTTATTTATTATTATTTTATTTCACTTTCTTGGAATCCATTTTATGGATGGTTAAAATAAATTTTTGTCATAAAAAGGCATATCTAATTAATTGAAATAAGAAACTTATACAATTTATTGAAAGCTAAAAAAAAAAAAACTATTATAACAGATATTTAATTTTTAGGGCCCTATGAAATTCATATATTTTTTTCAATATTTCAATTTCAATTATTTTCTCTGTTTTATTTTCCCCAAATACTGCATTTTTTTTCTGGTTTAATTTTAATCTCCATTTTCATGGTTCTGGTTTCATTTACCAGTTTTATGGTTTAATTTAATCATTTTTAATAATCAAAAAGTGTGTCTTATCAATTTAATTAATGCAATTTAATAATTTATTACGTTTTTATTTATAATAAATGAATGATTTTATAAAAAAATGTAATATTATTTAAAAAACCTGGTAATCAAAGGAAGGCATAAAATATTAATAATTTAATTAATCTTTTAAAATGTAATAAACAAAACAAATTCCTTTTTTGGCAAACATAACAGATGGTTATTGCTAAAATTAAAACATGGAAGAAATATTGTGATATTTCATAAAAAATAAGTTTTAATAATTTTACTATCATTGCTATTACTTTCAAAAGTACATTCCACTCTGCACGTGTGTAATAGTAGCATATTTCTTTCAGAGTTTCTTCAAGTTAAACCAGACTTTTATTTTGACGGGATGTAGCGAAGAGCTTCGAGTTTTTGTGTGCCTCTAACCATAGTCTTCATTTGGGTGAACTGTCCCTTTAAGACTTGTAAATGCATAGGATGATGAGGGTCCAGATCTGATCCAGGATGCACGCTGGTAGATGAGGGTCCAGATCTGTCTGTGTTCAGTGCCAGCGCTGAGTGAGGTGTCCGGGACGTGCCAGACATGGTCTGTCCGGCCGATGCATGTCTGGAGCTGGATCGTGTCGTTTCTGATCTGCTATCACACACTCTTGGCGTGTTTCTTTGCTTTGTTTGGCCGTAGTTCTGAAGCCCATTACAGGCGAAATACATAATCAAACACATTGAGCTTCTGATGCACATGATATAGAAACGTGCTGCGGTAGCTTTGTTTGATTAGTGCTGTTAGATGGTGAGATTGTCTTCAGTGTATTTAAAAAAAAAATTTTTATTAGAATTTTCAATCCAGGATGCACGCTGGTAGATGAGGGTCCAGATCTGTCTGTGTTCAGTGCCAGCGCTGAGTGAGGTGTCCGGGACGTGCCAGACATCAACCCGAGGGTCTGTCCGGCCGATGCATGTCTGGAGCTGGATCGTGTCGTTTCTGATCTGCTATCACACACTCCTGGCGTGTTTCTTTGCTTTGTTTGGCCGTAGTTCTGAAGCCCATTACAGGCGAAATACATAATCAAACACATTGAGCTCCTGATGCACATGATATAGAAACGTGCTGCGGTAGCTTTGTTTGATTAGTGCTGTTAGATGGTGAGATTGTCTTCAGTGTATTTAAAAATATTTTTTTCATTAAAATTTTCACTGTCCTGAGTACTATATTTTAAATGGAATATGCATAGTTTTGTACAATTTTTATGTTAGATGGTCATTAGTGTAATGGAGTAATATTTTGCTGTAATACATCAACAATATTATGGTAATTCATCATGTCAGTCTTATGCACACCCCTTCAAGTAAAGTGTTACCGAATTTTCACTGTCCTGAGTACTATATTTTAAATGGAATATGCATAGTTTTGTAAAATTTTTTATGTTAGATGGTCATTAGTCCAATATTAGTCCATCAACAATATTATGGTAAAAAAAAATAAAAAATACACTAAATTAAAAGCAGTCCTTATATATATGTTGGGGAAAGTTACTTTTAAAAGTAATGCATTACAATATTACGTTACTTCCTAAAAAGTAACTAATTGTGTTAGTTACTTTTTGTGGAAAGTAATGCATTACATTTGCGTTACTTTTTAAATCTGGGCTGAGCTTACTTGTTTGTTTTTAATATAAACTTTTTTATTTTTTGGTAAACTTAAAAGCCCTTTCACACCAAAAGTGAAATGAATCAGACTGAAGGAAAAATTAAATCACGTCTATACAGTAGAACGCAGGAGACGAAAGTCCAGCACTCACAAATGTTATGTTTATCTCAAGTGATTTTTGCTTATTAGTATGCTTGCATTGGATCATGGAAGGTCAGCAGCAAAAACACTGGTAAATAATTTGGGATTAAATACATAAAGGATATTTGTGTTATTTAGCATTTAATTATCACAGGTTTGCATCATATTCTAGTTTTGCATTTCACTGTTTTTATTCATTTTGAGGAATTCTGAATCTGTTTCTGTGCGAGTGAGATGAGTAAATGCATGTTGACCTTTAGTCTAGAACTACAGTAACATCATGTTTATCTTATTTCGAGTCTTCAGAGTACTTTAAAATCATATAATCTCATATTTTCCCACATTCATGAGTACTATGTTTTACATAGCACATGGAGTAACATGTATATTTTTGTATGTTTTACTGTTGTAATCACAGAGAAACACAAGTCTCTTGTGAATCTCACATTGGTCTCTGGCTGATGAAACCTGATGTAACGTGATGTGAAACGTGTGGCACACCTGCTTCGGCCTGTGGCTTGACCACTGAAGCAGACCTGCACTGAAAACCAAATAAAAAAGAAAGACGTGAGCCTGAAAAACACCAGGAACTGATACTGATTCATACACACGGCTCGTACTCATGGGACTCATTAACATCATGATTAAAAACTTTTTATATTCAAGCCACATTTTACTCCAGAATCAAATGACACAATTTAATTTATTGATAAGATTTTAAGATTATTATAAGATTATAAGATTAAGTGTTTAGTACTGTTAAGATGTTTTGCATTGTGACATTATTTTCATCACAATTAAGAACATAACTTTAACATAATGTATCATGACATGGCCCTTTATTTATTTATTTATTTATTTGTCATCTCCATTATTTGCGGATGCTAATTAGATCATTATTTTAATAGAGTAATATTTTACTTTATCATATAGTATGGTCATTAAATTAATTTTATTTAAATATATAATATAATTATATTATATATATGTATTTATGTATATTTTGCTTAATTGCTGTGAAAATAATGTCACAATAAAAAAACAAGGTCCTAAAATAGGCTTCAAAAAGCTAAATATTTGTTTATTTGTTTACACTATTAAGATGTTTTGCATTGTGATTTCTTTATTTATCTCATGCTCATTAGATGGTGATATTTTATTGTATTACATCAACAATATTATGGTAGTTAAATCATTTTGTTTAAATCAGACTAAATTAAAGACAGTACAACAACAAAAAAACTACCTGGATGCATGAATACATAAAAAGTTAGATAATATATCATTGCTTTTAGTAACTTTTTTTTGAAAATGTACTTAATTGCCATGAAAAATAATGTCACAGTGTAAAATAATAAGGTCCTAAAATATGCTTCATATTTTAAGAAATATGCATTTATTTATCATTTCCATTATTTCCAATGCTGATGCTCATTTGACACACTGCTTCATTAATTCTGTGAGATAGGCTTGTGTAATGATTCTGGATGAGTACTCAGATGAAGCACGTCCTCGTGTGAATCTAGAGCATCGTGAGATCTCTAACCTGTGACGTATGACGCACAAAACAGCTCTGTGACACAAACAGTCGTGTTGTTTTCTCCAGAATACATCCTCAGAGCAATTTCCCGCGCTTTATGCACGTCTGGCGTGTGTGATTTGCTCTGTTATTGCTTCTCCCTCCTGTTTTTCCTGTGAGGTTGAAGATGAAGAGAAAATAGCTTTGAGCAGCAGCTGAAATTCACCAGACAGGCCGCTTTGTTTGCTCTCGCTGAAAATGAGCAAACGAACAGTTTTAAGCGCTTTTTTGAGGTTAACAAGATCCTCAGACCCAGCGAGGGTGAGTGACAGCAGGACTGATTGCTTTTTAGAGTTTCACTGTCGACCCAAACCAGATCTGCGCGGTCAGTGTGATGTGAAGCTGGTGATGTGGTAGTTTTATGGCTTACAAAACTCTTTACAATGGTATCATTTTCTCTTAAAAGTGTGAAGTGTGTTTCAATGTTAAAATATGCTACTTTAATATGCAGCGGCAACTAGACATTAGTAGGTTGATTCACACTAAATGTTTTAACACTGTCTGCTGTGCTGTTATTGCTCTGTTTGTTTATAAATAAAATTCAAAACTGTATAGATTATGTGACTACATTTTAATGCTAAATTTGCGATTGGGTATGCAGAAACTGAAATCACTTCTTGTAGGGAAATAGGGTGGATTTTTTTTCATGTTCACAAATAAATGCAAAACAAATACGAAAAATTTATTTTATAAAATGTTAATATAATATTAATTTATTATTATTATTATTATTATTATATTTTTTATTTATGGTGAAATATGTGTGACTCATTTTTTATATTTGCCAATATTTAATTTCTTAGTGAATTTATTTTTATGAATTTTCTTCCATTTATTTTTTGGGGGTTGGAGTTTTGCTGAGGTCTGGTTTTGTTTATCATGAAAAAGTAAACAAAATAAATTTATTAATATTACTATCAATATTATTATTATATTATATAGCCCCAATAAATGTTTTTGGTGGCTGACTAAATACTTTTTTGCCCCACTGTATATATGTGTGTGTGTGAATTTTATAAATGGATTGTTGTAGTTAATAAAATAAATACAATTAATAAAATAAATACAAATGATTATACATTTTATAAAAAATAAATATAAAAATTAATACAAATAATAAATAATACAGAAATAAAAATGTAGACATTTAAAAAATAGAAAAATGAAAACAACAACAAAATTGTAACTAAAATGAAAGTAAAAACAGAATATATAAACCTAATTAATAATCTAATTCAAGATATTAACAAAAATAAATTCTATATCAATGATACTAATTCCATTTATTTGTGAATTAAAAAAAAAAGTCACTAATCATGTACTTCATGTTTGCATTTCCCCTGCATCAGATCGCAGAGGAAAGTCATAACTGTGATATTTTCTAATCTGCAGAGTGTTTCTGACTCTCCTGCATCTCTGTGCATTGAAATATTTCATTACTGCGTTGTTTCCAATTTGCATAATTCCATATGTAGATTGTCATGCATAATTAATATGTGTCAGATTTCTGCCTGTGAGACTGAAGGACCCTCTGTTTAGTCAAACCAGAAGAACCCAGGAGTATTAGACAAGCTTTAGGAAAAGTGAATGAAAATGAAAGCATGAAGAGCTTCATATATAAAGGTTTGAGGATAGAGATCTTTATTTAGCCACAGTCTTCTACATTATGTGCTTACCGGTATATACTTTATTCTGATAAACCAATCTCTGTATACAAACCAGGCAGGTCTATAATACTTGGAGAAAGTATCTGTTAGCATTCACATTCATCTCAATGACTAACAAAGTTTTCTTTTATGAAAAGTCTGTCATTGTTTTATGGCTCAAGGTCACGTGCTATAAAAATCAGTAAATTAGTATTTAATAAAAAAATAGGGCTGCTTGTTTAATTAAAATAATAAAGAAATTACGATGTGGCTTAGTGCAATTATCAAGTAGCAAAGGCTGTGATTTAATTAAATAAATGTAATCAAAATAACAGTTTGATGGTTTAACATTTGAAAATTAAAAAAATTAAGACAGCAATAAATTAATTAGTATTCATTTTACATAAATACATTTCTTTATTTTATTTAACAGTGAAATAATACAATATTAAAATTTCTTATTTTGTTTTTATTTTGTAATTTTAGTCATTTTTATTTTCAAATTTAATAATAATAACAATTATTATTATTATTATTATATAGCCATATTGATATATAATCGCAAAATGTTGGCCAAATTGTGCAGCCCAAACAAGCACAGAAACCCGGATTTTGTTTTAAAATGGCATTTTAAATAGCAATCGCAAATGTGCAATTTTAATCAGGAAATCACAATTAGATTTTTTCTTCTCCAAATCATGCAACCATAATACAAGCAATAATTGTCTGACATGTTGTTGATCTTGTACATGTTTTTTGTCTCTGTTGTTGGGCAAATATAACTCATTTTTTTCAAATATAAAAGTCAATAAAATAAGTTATAGCTGTTATATTTTTAGCAGTGATACTCTAAAGGGAATAAATTAAGAGATGCAATTTCTCTGAGAAGATTTCTGCATGCTGTGAGACTGTCAGCATGCTTTCTAGAAGCTGCGTCTCTAAATCCATCTGATTTAAAGCATTTAAAGATATTAAGGCACTGCGTCTTTGGCCAAAATTAGAATAGAAATGCAATTTCTATCCAAATATGCTTTTATTTTCAAGATGATTACTTGATGCAATTCTCCGAATTCAGCATGAGAGACATGCAAGTTCACAGACAATACCAAAATGTATAACAGTTCACAGTGCAGACGAACAGTTTGATGAATTAGAAATCATATATGGAGCGCAGGTGTAGAATATTTGCCTAAATAGATTATGGTGTAACACTATAGATCATATTGCAACTCTCGTGATCTGCTTTGAGACTGATTTATGAAACAAGGTTGATTTTTGTTGGATTTAAGATCCAGTTCTCCTGCATGTATTTATAAAACTTAGTATTTCTGTCATAGAGCCCAGATATGATTTCCTAACTGGGTCGAGGATGGAACGATCGCTCTCTCTCTCTCTCTCTCTCTCTCTCTCGCTCTCGCTCTGCATCTCTCTCTCTCTCTCTACGAGACAGAAATCAATGCTAGCTCTCCGGTGAGGAGGGAGTTCTCAGTGCCGGTGGGTTGATTCGGATTCTGCAAAGCTTTTCGAGCAGAATTAATGCTACAAGACCTCACAGTGATAGATCAGCGCTGGTCTTTGCTCGGTGTCTTCAGTTCATCTCAACAGATGAAGCTCAGATATGAAGGGAACAGCTCCAGTCCACTACACAAACATAAAGCAATGAGGCATCAGAGGCGTTTGCAGCACGAAAGCGCTAAGGATGTTTCTGCTGGCCCAGACAAGCCACAAAAAAATAAAAAAATATATTTATTTAATAAAAAGATTTTAAATAATACTTCATTTCATGTTTAAGTCAATGAGTTCCTTTATGATTTTTTTTTTTGTGAGATTTACTAGCAATTTCTCAGTGAAAATTGTTTGTTTATTGAAAATTGAAAACCAGTTTATTCCAACTTATTCTGGCCAAGAAGCGCCCACTTTGACAGGTTTGATTGACGTGAAGTGGCCAACCAGAGTTCAGTTTGTTTTTATGTACTGTCTAGGTCAGTGGTTCCCAACACTGGTCCTGGAGACACTCCAACACTGCACATTTTGCATTTCTCCCATCTCTGACACACCAATTTCAGGTCTTGGAGTCTCTACTAATTCGAAATGCAAAACGTGCAGTGTTGGGGTGCCTCCAGGACAAGGCTTGGGAACCACTGGTCTAGGTGCAGATAAATCACAAGTAGAAACAATCTTTACTCAGAAATTGCAAGTAAATTTCATAATTAAGTACAAAGAACACTCTGAATTAAATGTGAAATTTTGACGTAGAAAGACTGAATGTTTTGTAAAACATACTCCAAACAACTTTGGGGAGGAAAAAAAATAATAATCTGAGGCTGGGATTTGAATTGAATAATAGTGTAACATCAAAATGTGGCTCATGCAATCTCATTTTAGAAGCATAACTATGCTTTTTATAATATTAAATAACATATTATGTACTCTGCGATTGAATGCTTCCCGTCTTTTCTTATTTGCTCTTTTCCAGTCATCATTGAACACACTCCGTCGCACTACTTTGCTGTAATGCGCTCTTGTTGCTGGAAATTGTTCTCATTTCACAGTGAGATTAGATTTGTGCCGCAACAAACAGGGTCCGTTGCATTATATATTTATATAATATATTCTCATCTAAAAGCAGACAAATTAGGATCACGGAGGGGAAGCTGGTTATTATTGTGCTTTTATTTGTATTTTCTCTGCTGTCACACTATTTGTCCACTGAAAATGTGTATAAGCTGGGTGATACAGATAAAAAGAATAATACATCTAGACGTTAGTCAGCCATTTTTGTCAGACTGAAATATTTATATTTCAAGTTAAAATATAGTTAATCTAGTTATTCATGATTTTTCACTAAATGAAAAAAATGTATCTTTAGATAAAAAAAAGCAATGGAGGTTTTCATGAGCATTTTTGAATGGTGACATGAGTGAATCACTGAATCAGAGTGTTGAATCACTTTGAAATGGACCATTTCTGATTCACAGAAATGATTCAATCTTTAATAACATGTTTACTATTAAGTTCAAATGAGAGATGATGCTGCTACAGCATCTCCGATTTGGTTTTGTGTAAAATGAAACCGATATTTAAACGAATGAATCATTTATTTGTTTGTTCAATGAGGACCTTTTATTCATAAATGTCTGTTGAGTGAATCAGTGACTCATTTACTCAGTCAGTTCATTCAAAACAACTGATTTGTTTAGGTACAAAACACGTGACTGTGTAAGTGAATCATTGAATTATTTACTCACCTGATTCATTCAGGGACGAAAGAAGTGAGTCATTGAATCTTTCAGGAACAAAACATGTGAAATCTCCAAATGGACACTTTGTTATTCACAAAAACTATTTGATCTTTTAAAGAAATGTTCGATATTAAGTTAACATGAGAGACGATGCTACTACAACAGATTTGATTTTGTGAAAATGAAACCGATATTTGAACGAATGAATCATTTCAGCAGCGCTTAATGTCTGTTCAAAAAAGGCCTTTTATTCATAAATGTCTGTGTGCATCTCTGACATAAACGTGTCTTGCACTTACTGAAGGTTAAACACATGGTCCCAAGAGTTTCATGAGGAAAATTCTTGACCTCCGTCAGCAAACCAGCCTGCATGATAGAGATTCTGCTGAAACTTTACTCTTTATGACGGGGACAGATGGTGCAGGTTTGTTCTGATGCTCACCATCCGTGTGCTGAATGGATAATACTTGATCAACCTCCAAATACAAGCAAACAACAGTCAAAGTAGTCCAAAACTTTTCTGACGAAATAGTGTGAACTGGCAAATACAGCTTCAGAAATATGTGACCTGCATGCATGCTGCCCTATACTGTGCCCTATATAACTCTATGCTGTGATACTAGGGACTGAGGTGTAACTGAGCAGGCATAATTTAGCCTGGCTTTGATGCGGCATTGCATCTTTACACTGAATTTTGAGCAGGCACAGAGCAGTCTTGTAAAGATACCTTTTGATTCATAGGCATTCTTTTATTTTCATGTTTCTTAATTCAAATATATTTTTTAGCGTTCATATGTGAAAACAATTTCATGAGCTATTAATGTCATGTGATTAAACACCGTGGAGCCTCAGGATTTCACTGAAATCCATTTCATGCTTTTAAGAACCCTACAAAAATCGGTCCCTGGCAAAACATCTATACTGTCATTATAATTAAATACTTGTGATTTACATGTTGATGCACAAAAAAAGAAGGAAAAAATGGTAAATAAATAAATAAATATATAAACAAGAATGGAAAATAAATAAAAAGTAAAAAATCTATGAAAATCAACAAAATAAAAGTTCAAGTGAAAAGATCTGTTTACTTTATGAGAAATATAATGAACTACTCTTCCCATAAAGCATTGCAAAATTAAATCCGTCTCTTTAATTCAAACCAGTGTCTTCCAGATGTATTTTGTTTGTATACTGTTGTATACTATTGGTCTGGAAATAACAAAAGCTTTCTAAGCTCAATATTCACTGCTGCATCATGGAAAATAAATAAATAATGCATGGTGAGTGACTAAAGTGTTCTAATTGTGTAGCCTTTGAAGATGCAGTTGATTATTCACAGTCCTAGTTGGAAGCCACCTTGAGTCTGGATGTGGACATCAATGACATGTCACGTAAATATGTGTCAAACACCACAGGTCAGTGAGACATGCAGCTTCAGTGCAGGGTTAGATTAGCCAATCCAGTCTGAAAGTGTGGAAGCGGAGGGCATCTGGTCTGATGCCAAACAGGATAATCGTTTGATGCCTGCTGGGAGATTGTGTGTGTCAGTACGGATGTGATCAGTCAGAGGTGGTCCAGAGATGAGAGGACAGATGTAGCATGATCCTCATCTATGCTGCTCCTCATGGGACTGATAGGAACAGCTGTGTCAGCGCCCCCCATTGACTGGGTTCAAAAAGTGATCCAGCACTCCTACAGAGCACAGATGTCCTGTGCAGGTGTGTTTAAAGGGCCCATATACGACTACACCTGCCCATACTGTTATTAATCAAAGTTTCCTGCACCAAAAAACAAATTACATGATCATTTTCTTGACAATATGTATACATAATGTCAGTAAAAAGTGAGGACTTTTTATTCACTCTTTTTGCATGTTACATCATTTTGCCAGAAGCCATAAGTGACTGTCATTTTGAGCGTGACCCATTTACCCAGCCGATTTGTTCAAAACAACTGATTCATTTAAGAACGAAACACGGGACTGTATGAGTGCATCATTGAATCATTTACTCAACCAATTCATTCATTCATTTGTTCTTTCAAATCACATGATTAAGATCAAATAAGATAAAATACACCTCTAAAATAACCATATTACATTTAATTTCATATTAAACATCGCAACAGACTTGCAACACTCAGTTTTGCAAGAACTTTTAAATATGACTAATCATAATAATTAAATTGATAATTTAATCTATAAATTCACTTTTGATGTATTATATAGGTTACATTGTACTTTACAGAAGTATATTATGTTGTCATAACTCAAACTTCTTTAATATGTGCTACAACTGTTAGTCTGACATTGTTTTTCAGCTGAATTGAACTTAAACGAACATCCTGTCGTTCTCAGGGAACTGGGAGCGGTGAACACTGCAAAGGGATTCTGTCGATTTGGAATGTAGCTTGTTGAGTTTGTGAATCATTCACGCAAATGATTCGTTCAAAATAACTGATTCATTCAGCAAAGATGATTTATGAGTCATTGATCCATTTGCTCAATCCATTGGTTCAAAACGTTGATTCGTTCAGTAATGTCATGTGTATGAGTTGCTCGGATATGCTGATCCTGGCTTGACTTTGGATATATTTTCATTGGCGGAGCAAAAATAGACAAGGTAACTGGCAATGGTGGGGGGAACAATTTTTTAACGTGGTTTCATTCTTACATGTACTATAATAAAATATATTATTCGGCCCGAGATTCTTCACATCAGTGAACAGTCTAATGGTAGAATTTTTGTTTGGCGTATCAAAGGCCTGACGCCCAAATCCACTATAATTTAAAAAATAATACCATTTTGTATCACGGAATGTAGTTTTAAGAGTTTTTTAGGCGAGAATGTACTTGATTAGTCTTCAAATATGCGATTTGTTAATAAAAATAATGTCTATTTGAAAATTTGCTTCAACGTTTTCGGAGATGTGAGCTCCAGGGCGTCAGCAGCATTCAGAGCTTATGAACCTGCCGAGAGCAGCCTCACCTCGGCCAGATCTTCTGGAATTTGCCGCTGGCTCTGATGTCTCTACTGTGGTTAAACATGAGATATACTTTGTTTTGTATAATTCTAACGGGCAGTCTTTGGTCTCATTAATCTATTATTTGTTCCAGAGCAAATAGTTTTTGCTTTATGTAACTTCAATGCAGTATATTATAGCTTTATTTTTATTACTGCTTTTATTGTCCTCATTTGTAAGTCACTTTGGATAAAAGCGTCTGCTAAATGACTAAATAAAAAATAAATAATATAGCGCTGCCTTTACTATTAGTTGCCTAGCAACTTTTATGATGGCTGTTGTTGTTTATTAAATATTATTATTCAATAAATAATAGTTTATATAAATAATAGTAATATTTAGTTTTGGGAAACTGTGTGTGTGTGTGTTTGCGTGTTTGTGATGGTGATTTTAGTGACATTGTTCCGCCATTAGATAGCGACAAGAAACTGTTTTTCTGAGTGAGTCAGCAGTAAAGACTTTTATATTGAAAGAGACTGTAACAGGGTTGTAAACAGCTATGTATTTTTTACTTTCAGCAACAGCTTGTATGATGTGATCCAGCACTCCTACAGAGCACAGATGTCCTGTGCAGGTGTGTTTAAAGGGCCCATATACGACTACACCTGCCCATACTGTTATTAATCAAAGTTTCCTGCACCAAAAAACAAATTACATGATCATTTTCTTGACAATATGTATACATAATGTCAGTAAAAAGTGAGGACTTTTTATTCACTCTTTTTGCATGTTACATCATTTTGCCAGAAGCCATAAGTGACTGTCATTTTGAGCGTGACCCATTTACCCAGCCGATTTGTTCAAAACAACTGATTCATTTAAGAACGAAACACGGGACTGTATGAGTGCATCATTGAATCATTTACTCAACCAATTCATTCATTCATTTGTTCTTTCAAATCACATGATTAAGATCAAATAAGATAAAATACACCTCTAAAATAACCATATTACATTTAATTTCATATTAAACATCGCAACAGACTTGCAACACTCAGTTTTGCAAGAACTTTTAAATATGACTAATCATAATAATTAAATTGATAATTTAATCTATAAATTCACTTTTGATGTATTATATAGGTTACATTGTACTTTACAGAAGTATATTATGTTGTCATAACTCAAACTTCTTTAATATGTGCTACAACTGTTAGTCTGACATTGTTTTTCAGCTGAATTGAACTTAAACGAACATCCTGTCGTTCTCAGGGAACTGGGAGCGGTGAACACTGCAAAGGGATTCTGTCGATTTGGAATGTAGCTTGTTGAGTTTGTGAATCATTCACGCAAATGATTCGTTCAAAATAACTGATTCATTCAGCAAAGATGATTTATGAGTCATTGATCCATTTGCTCAATCCATTGGTTCAAAACGTTGATTCGTTCAGTAATGTCATGTGTATGAGTTGCTCGGATATGCTGATCCTGGCTTGACTTTGGATATATTTTCATTGGCGGAGCAAAAATAGACAAGGTAACTGGCAATGGTGGGGGGAACAATTTTTTAACGTGGTTTCATTCTTACATGTACTATAATAAAATATATTATTCGGCCCGAGATTCTTCACATCAGTGAACAGTCTAATGGTAGAATTTTTGTTTGGCGTATCAAAGGCCTGACGCCCAAATCCACTATAATTTAAAAAATAATACCATTTTGTATCACGGAATGTAGTTTTAAGAGTTTTTTAGGCGAGAATGTACTTGATTAGTCTTCAAATATGCGATTTGTTAATAAAAATAATGTCTATTTGAAAATTTGCTTCAACGTTTTCGGAGATGTGAGCTCCAGGGCGTCAGCAGCATTCAGAGCTTATGAACCTGCCGAGAGCAGCCTCACCTCGGCCAGATCTTCTGGAATTTGCCGCTGGCTCTGATGTCTCTACTGTGGTTAAACATGAGATATACTTTGTTTTGTATAATTCTAACGGGCAGTCTTTGGTCTCATTAATCTATTATTTGTTCCAGAGCAAATAGTTTTTGCTTTATGTAACTTCAATGCAGTATATTATAGCTTTATTTTTATTACTGCTTTTATTGTCCTCATTTGTAAGTCACTTTGGATAAAAGCGTCTGCTAAATGACTAAATAAAAAATAAATAATATAGCGCTGCCTTTACTATTAGTTGCCTAGCAACTTTTATGATGGCTGTTGTTGTTTATTAAATATTATTATTCAATAAATAATAGTTTATATAAATAATAGTAATATTTAGTTTTGGGAAACTGTGTGTGTGTGTGTTTGCGTGTTTGTGATGGTGATTTTAGTGACATTGTTCCGCCATTAGATAGCGACAAGAAACTGTTTTTCTGAGTGAGTCAGCAGTAAAGACTTTTATATTGAAAGAGACTGTAACAGGGTTGTAAACAGCTATGTATTTTTTACTTTCAGCAACAGCTTGTATGATGCAGCCAACAAATGCAGTGAGCAGCGCTGTCTTTAGAAATCACCCTAAACAGATGAAAGATAGTAGGACAAAGTTATTGCTTTCCTTAGCGGACATTCAAACTAATGTTTTATTGTGAATATGAGATTCTAACGGGCAGTCTTTGGTCTCATTAATCTATTATTTGTTCCAGAGCAAATAGTTTTTGCTTTATGTAACTTCAATGCAGTATATTATAGCTTTATTTTTATTACTGCTTTTATTGTCCTCATTTGTAAGTCACTTTGGATAAAAGCGTCTGCTAAATGACTAAATAAAAAATAAATAATATAGCGCTGCCTTTACTATTAGTTGCCTAGCAACTTTTATGATGGCTGTTGTTGTTTATTAAATATTATTATTCAATAAATAATAGTTTATATAAATAATAGTAATATTTAGTTTTGGGAAACTGTGTGTGTGTGTGTTTGCGTGTTTGTGATGGTGATTTTAGTGACATTGTTCCGCCATTAGATAGCGACAAGAAACTGTTTTTCTGAGTGAGTCAGCAGTAAAGACTTTTATATTGAAAGAGACTGTAACAGGGTTGTAAACAGCTATGTATTTTTTACTTTCAGCAACAGCTTGTATGATGCAGCCAACAAATGCAGTGAGCAGCGCTGTCTTTAGAAATCACCCTAAACAGATGAAAGATAGTAGGACAAAGTTATTGCTTTCCTTAGCGGACATTCAAACTAATGTTTTATTGTGAATATGAGATTGAGCTGAAGAATGATTGCTGTATCAAATGCAGGTAATCACACTCGCTCAGTCCATCTCTCTCTCATTATACTCGACATAACAGTGAGCTTTTAATACAGTGATACAATAAGCTTTTAATGGAGCAACTCAAAGTTCCTTCGTTTCTAGTTCTAAAGTGACGTTTTCGAATTAGTAACGGATCTTGAGCTCAGCTGTTAATCTGTCAAACTGAGATTTTAATCTGTGGAGGAAGGAAGTAGCTCCGCACAAAAGAGGGTTTTTAAAGACACTCCGTTGTATTTACACACTCGTGCCGTCGAACTGTTGTATAAACGCAATATCACACTCGTAGGCTCTGATCACAGCCGAACGGCCTACCTATGGCCGAATCACAGCCGTGCCGATATTCAGCCATATCCTACTCGTGTGATAGTGTTCAAGCATGTATTGTATATATATATATATTTGTTTCATTCTAATTCAGAAAATTACGCAGTAAAAATTCTGGATGAAATGTAGATAGAAACACAGTAAAGTTGCGGTCACATTTACCTTTGTTTGGCGAATTTGGGCAGGTCGAAATCAAATCATTTGCTTTCATGGTCTCTCATGCATGTTGTTCATTCCTCAGCCTGAACATGCTTCAAAATCGATACAGCAATAAGGTTTACATAATGTTTAATATGACAATAAAAATATTAATTACTTGAAAGAAAAAAAAAGATTTACTTTATTTCTGTGTGTGTGGGGGGGGCGTATGTAATGCATCTCGGCCAACAATGAACAAATGGATATTGTAGTTAGGAAGCTGTCCCAGCATGTGCTGTTGTTGTTGTTGTTGATTTTATAACATAACCTATTGTTTAATTGTCAGGATGCTTTATTTTCTTCTACTCAAAATGTCAGGTTAGTTGATATCCTTATATCAACTAACCTGGTCAGGTTAGTTGTTTCTTGTATAGGCGTTGAGGTCTGTGTGGCATTTTAATATATTTCATGACCATTTTTATCTTGTGTGATAGTTTAAGACATCTTTCATAGAACATATAAAAATATAAACATGAAAGGATAAAATTATAGTAAACAGTTTGCGTAGAGCTCTTTTTAAGTTGTTTAGATAGGTAAGTTTTGCAATCGTATCATATTTTAAGCCATGGCAATTTGACGTTTTAGGATCAGATGTTTACTCTAAATGATCAAGTAAACTCAAAACATTTGACTTCTGTTTTTATACTTCCATAAATGCCTTTCTTGTTGTTTTTTTACAGTGTAATATTAGTCTGGAATAACAACAACTTTGCTTTGGGATTGAAAATGAAAAGCAGAAGGCCTCTGTGAATACAAAAGAAAAGCTCAAACATTTTCTGGATAATATTTAACTTTATCCCAGCAGTGCCCACAATGAAACTAGCAAGAAAGCAGTCCCACAGGCCAGTAAAATCACAAATGAGATCTTTGATCTCAAGGTGATGTGTGTGCATTTTTGGATGTTAAAACACTTTCTATTATCCCAGCTTCATGTTCAGAGATGGCTATGAGTAAGACATTCGTATGCTGATTTCCCTAAGAAATATTAACACTGAGACTCAATCATTTCAACATTTCTTTGCACATTCACCTATAACGGTAACACTTCCTCAACCAATGGTGAGAGATTGGGAAGAGACTGTTTGTCCAACTGATACTTTTTGGTTTTTAATGCATTTCTAAAGAACATTTCTCTCATTTTGCATGGAATTGCTTTCTCTTTGATGCTGCCTTTTTCCTTTTGATGATAATTTAGCAAAAAATGCAAGTGTCTTGAAGGCTGTTTAACATTTTAAAACCACCTTAATGTCAGGAACGTGATTTGTATGTCTTTGTATGTAGATCACTGGATTTTGGAGTAGAACACTATTGTCCAGAGTTGGTGTAGGGAGCTGGGAAAGATTCAACAGCATTGTACAGCACTGATTGAAATGGGTTCAATCACAGAGTGCCTCAGTGAAGCTGTATGGTGTCCAGACCCAGCAGGTAGCAAGTGCATTTCTGACTGCATTTATAAGTTGCTGAAATGGGCCGTCAGTAGGATGGCTGGAGCACTGACAGGGCTCGATGCTAAGGACTTTTTCTACTGGCCTGATTTGGCCAGTGGTTCAATTTTTTACTTGCCCTGCCAATATTTTCACTGGCCCTGCCTCAATAAATAAAATAGTTGCTGTTATCATTGTTTTTGACCCATTTTATCTTTTATTCTAATAAATAAGCTTATATGACACCAACATTTTAGATACCAATTAAATTTCACAATTCTCGATTCTAATTTCAATACCACAGCAAAGACTACTAGCCTAACAAATATAAAGTTCAAACATTATTAAAGACAAGTGAAAAGTCAGTAAATAAAAACAAATGAACAAATTACAGCAATAGCACAATTGAATTTATAGAACAAAGATACAAATGAAATTGCGCTTTAGGAAAAACATCAGACGGACTGAATGAGACGCAAATTCACTCTTTGACAGCAGGAGGCGCTTATGGAACAGCAGAGATACAGCATTTCCTTGGTTACCGCTTGTGCTTATTAACACTTATTAAATGCATTATACATAAGCGAAAACGCCATGTACATTTTTCTGAAAACAGTCAGTTCCCCTCAGAGATACATTCATATAAACCCCTAACACAAATTCAGTATTTAGGATTTTCTTAAAATATTTTGTGCATCGTAACCAGTGAACTTGCTCTGCCTGCTACAGTATTTTCTCAGCATCTCTGGCCTCTCTTAACGGCCATTTACACACTTCGTAATATTTCCACACAAATGACATTTTGGAAAATGATTGCATGCAGTTTGTGTGCAAATCCGGAACAGAGATTGGCTGAAATAAAACATAAAACGACCGGTGCATCTGTACTCCATTGTATGAATTAAATATAGATTAATCATTACAGTTACTCACCAAGACGGGTATTGTGCTGTACACACAGAACACAGCACACGAGTACTGAATGGAGTTGTCTTTTGTGTCTTGCTTAAATGCCTTAAAATTGCTTTATTTTTAAATTAGCAAGGCTTAAAAACTCATGCAAATAATAAACTTTGCTGATGATGCAGCAGTGGCCCGATCAGGCCAGTGACAAATCCGTCAACGGCTAAAACAAATGTCTTTTTTGTGTTGTGTGCGTTTAGGTGACAGATACTAAAACCCTCTCGGTGTTCAGTGAGGGTTTTGGTGTCATTATATATCCTGCAGGTACAAGAAGCACATTTGGGTGAGATACAGAACGACTATGACAGCTCTGATAGATGACTTGAAAATGAAGTGCTTTTGATGACGAACTTTGAATGGAATAATCACTGACTCATTATTTAGAAATGACATAATTAAACACTCAGATAGAATGTATTTGCTTGTACTTTAAATCTGCCAGAGAGAAGAATAATATGTTGAATAATGAATCTGTGCACAGTTTTATAATTCATCTGCATAGAAGATGTATTAAAAAGTAAAATTTTTAATGGTAAAAATGCCATTAGATATGGAAGAAGCTAGTATGCAAATGTGGTGAGAGATTTCAAATCGCAGTGCAAATTACAATTATTGATTTAGCAGATACTTTTATATAAAGTGATTTACAAATGAGAAACACAACACCAAAAGCTGTTCATTCTAGGGAGAAAATGAGAAGTACCATGATGCAAAGCTCTGGAAGGTTCCAGAATGTTACAAAACTGCAAAATATTATAGGGAGCCTAATGATTTAGTAGATGTTTTATGTATTTATTTAAATATTCAGAAAAGTAACAAGATGAATATGCATTTGGTATTTTTGGGTAACCTCTATCTTTTTATGCAGACATCTCCAGGGTACATTTTGAAGTAATAGGAAAGTCAGAGCTCTAGGGGACAGATGGGATTTTACTGCTCTGTTTAACTACACAATAGTGGCAAAGAGTCACCTTTGCCATGCAAAGTATAAAGGCAAAGTCACAACAGATCTGTGAAATCTCTCTGCGATATCACGACCGCTTTTTTGAGCAGGTTTTCAACACTGTTTTTCATGTACAGATATTTAGAACATCCTATAGTTTAATATTACCTACGGAGCTTTGTCAAGCTTGTTTTTTTAACAACAATGCAAAAGGTTCAAAAGTTTTTCTAAGTGCACTGTAAGTTTCAACAAGCCTTTGTTGAAAAAATTAGCAAAATGGCAGCTTTCCAACTCTTTTAAGATATACAAAAGGCTGCCCAAATCCTAACATGATCCCCAAACACAAGGAAATGGACCAGGACAGAAGAAACGTCTCTTGGTCTATGATGTAATAAAGCATGTGAGAGACAATGTTAGGGCCGTACATTAACACAGAACACACCAGCACCATCCGAATGATCCGAAACGCTTTGATTTTATCCTTGTTTACACCATCTCTCCGCTTGACGACAACACCAGGTCCGGGACGCACCAGAGCCTTCAGGACCATCAAGCAGCAGAAGATTTGAACAGTGAAAAAAACAATGAATTCAAGCAGAAGTAAGTTAAAGAGTGTAATCACTTCCAGAGTATATATTACGCACGAGATGGTGATCAGAACCCATCCGACGGCGGAACAGGCGATCCTGTATTTCATGCGTTTGAACTTCATGAAGGTCACAGGATGGAGAACCCCAACGTATCGCTCCACACAGATGCAGCTCTGAAACAAAGGACGACCAACCCAAAGTATCGGTCCAAGAATGAGAAACCCAAACTCACAGTCACTACAGCTAAAGAAAATCTGCAGAATGAGAAAGACGTAGGAGATGCAGAAGACGACCTCAACAAGTGCCGCGTTGAAGACAAAGATTTCAGTGGACTGTCTTTGAATCATTTCCTTTACGCTCAGCCACAGGATGTAACAGTTTGCTGGAAGACCAAGAACCATGTTGATGCTGAGAGAGACAGCAACGACGTAGGAAGGTAAAACGTAGCACATGCTGGAGTTCACTACGTACATTAATGGCAGGCACATTGAAAGGTTTGTCACCTCTGACATGCTCGTACCTAGAGTTTCTGAAACGTTTAGGAGAGTAAAGATGCATTAGTACCATAAACATTGTTGAAACAAAAAATATGAGTATGTTTCCTCACCAGGATCTCCCCATGGAAGTGTGTCCTCGTTTCTCAGTGTTCAAGATGTCCACCAAACACTCAAAATCACAGTCTACTAGTTTGGCTCTGAACGTGTTGAAGGTTCACTGAATATGATTTGTTTCATATGCATATACTTTATAGTTATGATTTATGACTTATGCCTTGGATGTACTAAGCAGTTTTCCATCCCATGCAGCATTCAAATTCTGTTTGTGAAACTTGGGAAATGCATATTACGCATGCAAATGAAAAAACAATTTGTCACAATCCCATTTGTCAGGTTTACAACAACTTTGTCCACATTCACAGCAACGTGAGAAGTTTAGCCAGTATAATGTGTGAGTAATTTTAGACTTTTCAGGAAAAGCGCTTATTAGCAGTAGTCCTGCCTGAGATTATCCGTTTAGGCGTCTCTAACTGGTCAGGTATGGCTGGTTTAAATAATAATTATTCTGACTTAAGTCATTGTCTCGGTGCTGGTCAGCCTGGACCACAGTTCGGTGGGTGAAGAATTGTATTTACTTATAGTTTGTTGTGGTGGTTTTCCATGTGTATGGCAGACCCAATCCTTTAAATCAACAGATTCATAAACTAATTCTAGTGTTCAAATCTACAAGTCCCCAGAAATGTCCTAAGACCTGAATACGACCCAATAGAGCATTCAGATTTCTGAATCCTCCATTATGTCTTTGGAGGAAGTAAAGCTTATGTTTACCACCAAATGGTATTGAAAAAA
Organism: Sinocyclocheilus grahami; assembly: GCF_001515645.1. Taxonomy (NCBI): domain Eukaryota; kingdom Metazoa; phylum Chordata; class Actinopteri; order Cypriniformes; family Cyprinidae; genus Sinocyclocheilus; species Sinocyclocheilus grahami. Next base: position 325,151 of record NW_015505568.1, on the reverse strand, counting down.
TGATAACAGTCATTTTTTTTTACAGATTTTGTTCTCTGCTGGACAAAAAGTTTTATGCAAACTTTTGCAATGTTAACAAAAGGGCCATTTTCCAACCATTTTGAGATAGAGGAAAGGATACACAAACCCTAACGGGATCGTTAATAACAAGGAAATGGACCAGCATAGAAAGAAACTTCTCGAAATCTAAAATATAATAAAGCACAAGAGAGACAAAGATAAGACCATATGTTAGTGTTAAATAGACCAGCAGGACCAGAATGATCCGAAAAGCCTTGATTTTGTCCTTATTGACTCCATTCCTCCTCTTGAAATCGTCACCAGGTCCTGGACGCATCAGAGCCTTCAGGACCATCAAGCAGCTGTACAGTTTTACAAAGAAGAAGAAGAGTAATTCTGGCAAAAGTAAGTTGTAATGTCGAATGGCACCTGTTGTACCGATTACACATGAGCTAATAATAAAAATCCATCCAACGGCAGATAAAGCAATCCTATATTTCATTGGTTTGAGCTTCAGGAATATCAGAGGATAGAGAACCCCTACATAACGCTCCACACAGATGCAGCTCAGAAACAGAGGACGACCAAGCAGCACCAACTGTCCGAGAAAGACAAATGGTAACCTACAATCAATGCAGTCAAATAAATATTCTGCTATGGCATAAGATATACAAAAGGCTGCCCAAATCCTAACATGATCCCCAAACACAAGGAAATGGACCAGGACAGAAGAAACGTCTCTTGGTCTATGATGTAATAAAGCATGTGAGAGACAATGTTAGGGCCGTACATTAACACAGAACACACCAGCACCATCCGAATGATCCGAAACGCTTTGATTTTATCCTTGTTTACACCATCTCTCCGCTTGACGACAACACCAGGTCCGGGACGCACCAGAGCCTTCAGGACCATCAAGCAGCAGAAGATTTGAACAGTGAAAAAAACAATGAATTCAAGCAGAAGTAAGTTAAAGAGTGTAATCACTTCCAGAGTATATATTACGCACGAGATGGTGATCAGAACCCATCCGACGGCGGAACAGGCGATCCTGTATTTCATGCGTTTGAACTTCATGAAGGTCACAGGATGGAGAACCCCAACGTATCGCTCCACACAGATGCAGCTCTGAAACAAAGGACGACCAACCCAAAGTATCGGTCCAAGAATGAGAAACCCAAACTCACAGTCACTACAGCTAAAGAAAATCTGCAGAATGAGAAAGACGTAGGAGATGCAGAAGACGACCTCAACAAGTGCCGCGTTGAAGACAAAGATTTCAGTGGACTGTCTTTGAATCATTTCCTTTACGCTCAGCCACAGGATGTAACAGTTTGCTGGAAGACCAAGAACCATGTTGATGCTGAGAGAGACAGCAACGACGTAGGAAGGTAAAACGTAGCACATGCTGGAGTTCACTACGTACATTAATGGCAGGCACATTGAAAGGTTTGTCACCTCTGACATGCTCGTACCTAGAGTTTCTGAAACGTTTAGGAGAGTAAAGATGCATTAGTACCATAAACATTGTTGAAACAAAAAATATGAGTATGTTTCCTCACCAGGATCTCCCCATGGAAGTGTGTCCTCGTTTCTCAGTGTTCAAGATGTCCACCAAACACTCAAAATCACAGTCTAATAGTTTGGCTCTGAACGTGTTGAAGGTTCACTGAATATGATTTGTTTCATATGCTGCCAAAATACTTTATAGTTATGATTTATGACTTATGCCTTGGATGTACTAAGCAGTTTTCCATCCCATGCAGCATTCAAATTCTGTTTGTGAAACTTGGGAAATGCATATTACGCATGCAAATGAAAAAACAATTTGTCACAATCCCATTTGTCAGGTTTACAACAACTTTGTCCACATTCACAGCAACGTGAGAAGTTTAGCCAGTATAATGTGTGAGTAATTTTAGACTTTTCAGGAAAAGCGCTTATTAGCAGTAGTCCTGCCTGAGATTATCCGTTTAGGCGTCTCTAACTGGTCAGGTATGGGATAAAGCAATCCTATATTTCATTGGTTTGAGCTTCAGGAAGATTAGAGGATGGATGACCCCTACATAGCGCTCCACACAGATGCAGCTCAGAAACAGAGGACGACCAAGCAGCACCAACTGTCCGAGAAAGACAAATGGTAACCTACAATCAATGCAGTCAAAGAAATATTCTGCTATGGCAAAACAAACAGCAAAACAGAAGATGATTTCAGCGAGTGCTCCATTGACATTGAAGATTTTGGTGGACTGTCCTTGAATCATCTCCTTCACGCTCAGCCACAGGATATAACAATTCGCTGGAAGACCAAGGACCATGTTGATGCTGAATGCGGTGGTGATAAAGAAGGGGTTTTTACAATTGAAAATGGTGGTGTTTACAGAGAAACCCGATGTAGTACAGGCTGAGATGTTTGTCATCTCTAACATGTCCATGCTTAGATTTTTTTAATCTGTTAAAAAAAAAGAAAATTCAGCCTGGACCACAGTTCGGTGGGTGAAGAATTGTATTTACTTATAGTTTGTTGTGGTGGTTTTCCATGTGTATGGCAGACCCAATCCTTTAAATCAACAGATTCATAAACTAATTCTAGTGTTCAAATCTACAAGTCCCCAGAAATGTCCTAAGACCTGAATACGACCCAATAGAGCATTCAGATTTCTGAATCCTCCATTATGTCTTTGGAGGAAGTAAAGCTTATGTTTACCACCAAATGGTATTGAAAAAATGATAACAGTCATTTTTTTAACAGATTTTGTTCTCTGCTGGACAAAAAGATTTATGCAAACTTTTGCAATGTTAACAAAAGGGCCATTTTCCAACCATTTTGAGATAGAGGAAAGGATACACAAACCCTAACGGGATCGTTAATAACAAGGAAATGGACCAGCATAGAAGAAACGTCTCGAAATCTAAAATATAATAAAGCACAAGAGAGACAAAGATAGGACCATATGTTAGTGTTAAATAGACCAGCAGGACCAGAATGATCCGAAAAGCCTTGATTTTGTCCTTATTGACTCCATTCCTCCTCTTGAAATCGTCACCAGGTCCTGGACACATCAGAGCCTTCAGGACCATCAAGCAGCTGTACAGTTTTACAAAGAAGAAGAAGAGTAATTCTGGCAAAAGTAAGTTGTAATGTCGAATGGCACCTGTTGTACCGATTACACATGAGCTAATAATAAAAATCCATCCAACGGCAGATAAAGCAATCCTATATTTCATTGGTTTGAGCTTCAGGAATATCAGAGGATAGAGAACCCCTACATAACGCTCCACACAGATGCAGCTCAGAAACAGAGGACGACCAAGCAGCACCAACTGTCCGAGAAAGACAAATGGTAACCTACAATCAATGCAGTCAAATAAATATTCTGCTATGGCAAAACAAACAGCAAAACAGAAGATGATTTCAGCGAGTGCTCCATTGACATTGAAGATTTTGGTGGACTGTCCTTGAATCATCTCCTTCACGCTCAGCCACAGGATATAACAATTCGCTGGAAGACCAAGGACCATGTTGATGCTGAATGCGGTGGTGATAAAGAAGGGGTGTAAAACATTGAAAATGGTGGTGTTTACAGAGAAACCCGATGTAGTACAGGCTGAGATGTTTGTCATCTCTAACATGTCCATGCTTAGATTTTTTTAATCTGTTAAAAAAAAAGAAAAGAAAAAAACTCATAGTTGAGGTATACCTATGATGAAAATTACAGGCCTCTCTCATCTTTTTAAGTGGGAGAACTTGCACAATTGGTGGCTGACTAAATACTTTTTTCCCCCCACTGTATATATATATATATATATATAAAAAAAAAAGTTACAAACCTAGTTTAAATGATTTTCTATTCTTCAAAAGCATGGTTGCTAACTGCTAGTGTGACTCCAGCCAAACATGTTGAATGTGATCTGTAAAGATGTCATTTTGACTTATACTGAGCAGCTTTGCATTGATGCAGCATTCAAATTCTGCTTTTCAAACCAAAAAAAATTCCACATCATGCATGCAAATGAAGTAGGAACTTATTTAGAAATATACATTGTAACATCAGACTCTGAAGGTTCTCCGGTTCACATAATGTCAGAATCAATCAGTGTATCAGTATATTGAACCCAAACTTGGTGTGTGTTGTAACAACTATGATCTGAGGCTATCTGCACAGTTTTGGATCAGTGCCACTTAGTGGTCAGGAGAAATGAAAAATGGCTGTTTTTGATTAGAACTTATGAGCAGTTTGGCCAAAAATCACAAGACTGGTCTCTTAAGATTGAGTGCAGCATACAGAGTCGAACAATTCCAATTTTCCCATAACAGCCATTTTGGGTGTCCGCCATTTTGAATGTTGTTGTAAAATGACAAATTACACAAACACACTGTTGATCTATCACGAAACTCAGTATGTGTTGTTACGATCCCATCCTAGACGCTGCGTCTCTTTGCCATACTCCCTGCATCCCTGCAGGCGCTACTTCATCGAAGCTGGTTTGCGCCCGGCCGGATGTGCCTTTATGCTTTCTGGTGCTTACGTCACCCTGCTCGTGACGTCTCGCTGCTCCATTGGACGGATTTGACACGTGCTTCAGAACGCGGTCACGCAAGGGCGTTCCCAAAGCGACTCGACGCAGCGTCTCGTTCCCTCGGGGAACCATGGTTACATACGTAACCTAGAGACGTTTTCTTATGATCCTGAAGACATTGATTAGCATGCTCAGGTGTGTTTGATTAGGGTTAGAGCTAAACTCTGCAGGAAAGTGGATCTCATGGGCCAGATTTGAGGATCCCTGCACTATATGGTTACAACACAATCAGCTAGCCAACTGGGATACGACTCACTTTCAGAAGTATACACTTAACAGACAACTATTTAAGTTACCCCTTCAATCAACAGATGTCTTAAAGAGAAAACACCCAACACAAGTCTGGAGCAGGGGAGAAATGAGCCTCTCCAAACAGGGTTCACTCTGCTCTTTTGTAGCTGTGTTTCGTCTGCAGCACACTCTCTGATGAGCACCACATGTGGTAATTTAGAACTGCCCAGCAAGCAGAGAGTGAGAGAGATAGGAGGAGAGAGAGCACACGCACAGGGGACACATAACCACACCCAAAAGGGTGGAAAAACACCTCAACAATTACTCTTTTAAATACATACATCCTAGGGATGTAACAGTGTCATCGGCACCATGCGTTGAAGTTACTCAAAAAATTTTGGGGCAGCGCCACCTTGTTGTCAAAAATTATAATGACATTTGCAAAAATGTTAGAACTTTTGATTACTTTTGCCTACTGTCTTTTTCAAGCTCCTCCTAGAACGCTGGTACAATTTTCACCAAATTCAACCCAGTTCATCTTCAGACCATGCTGGCAAAAAGTTATGGATTTCGTGTTGACAGATGAAGCAGTTTTCATTAATCAAATTAACGAATTTGATGGCATTATGCCAAACTGCATCTGAGGCTGTATCTCTGCAAAGCTTTGACATTTTGACACCACAATTTGTGTGTGTGTGCCATTGTCACCTCACACTGACCACACCACATCAATTTGATATCAGCGCCACCTATTGGTCAAAAGCGATAAACCAGCAAATCATATTCCTACACTCTAAAAAACACTGGGTTAAAAACAACCCAAGGGCTGGGTAAATATAAGACAGAACCCATCTTGGGTTAAATTTACCCAGAAAATTGGGTTGTTTATTTAACCCAGCATAATGTGTTGATTTAACCCAGCTAACGGGTTTATTCATTTTTACTATATTACTAGCTTATTCATACATTAAATAATGTTTACAGATTAACTTAAATCCTCTAAACCTTTCTAAAATACTCCACACAACCACTGGTTTGCATGATAACTTCCTTTATTTTCCTTAATTTTTCATTTACAGCATTGTTTATATCGTTTTTAATAGGCTATACATATTGCCTATATTTAAACTCGTTTAACAAGCATTAGAAGAAAAATGAAACATTAAACAGAAGTAATTCACGTGTAATCGACCAGTCTCTGTTATTCTTTTTCCACCGTAACAGCACTGGTTCTCGTGCCCGAGCTGGAGTCATGTTCGGTGGGGAACTGCTAACGGACCGCCACCCAGCGTTACACTCTAGCGCGAAACATGCTGTGACTCCATAACCTGCCAATAAACAAACAATAAACAGCTCTGAGGACATGTTTTAACATCCAAAGTATTATATTCTGTATGTTTATGAATACAATCGTTTATTTTATGCAAAGCATCAGGCTTTTCCATCACACGAAAAGACCGCAGACACTCGTTAAAGGTGATTCACACCGCGCGCCTGTATGTTGCTCTGCATAAAATTGAACGATATACAGCACAGTAACGATTTTATAGATAAAATAAAATTCAAATAAAATGTCTCAAAATCCCTGTGATAAATAACTCAACCGCTGGGTTACGTCTGACCCTGGATCTGAGTAACACAAAAACTACCCAAACATTGGGTTGTTATGTCTGACCCAGGATCTGCAAAACAACCCAAACATTGGGTTGTTATGTCTAACCCAGGAGCTGCAAAACAACCCAAACACTGGGTTGTTACATTTGACCCAGGAGCTGGGTAACACTACCCAAACACTGAAAAGATAACCCCAAAAAATTACCCAAAAGGCTCAACCCAGCATTTGGCTTAAAAAAACAACCCAGGATTTTTTAGGGTGTAGTGAATATATTTATGATTTGTCTGCCATTTTGATAAAATCATCTTGAAATGGCTTTAATTACTCAATGATGCAGTTGATCTGATGCTCCTTGTCATGCTTAGCTCCTCATTTCGCCTCTGTAGTGATTGACTTGCAGCTATATTTATTATTTTTACGAAGTTTTTATTCGTAAAAATTCTGTCACTTTTCTGAGGGACTTGAAGTTGAATAAATGAACGTAGAATTTTCATTTTATTGGGAAATATCCATTATATTACTATTTATTGGACTACGGTTTGCACTGCGTATGGCCCAAGTTTTTTTTGTGTGTTTTGTAGTGTTTCATATTTGGACCCATGTGTAATGTGCTGAGTGTGTTTCTGTTCTTACATCAGTAAACTCAAAACTCAAGAATCAATATTATACACAAAAACAAAAATGACAAAACTCAAGAATATAATTTCAAAATATTTATTGTTTTTATGTTTAACATAAAACAATATGAAAGGGGATGAAAATGGATATGCATTTGGCTTTTTGGACATTTATATGTAAATATGTGCAATCCATTCCATCTAAAACCTTTTAACAAAATGGCAGTTTTCCAACTCTTTTGAGATAGAGGTAAGGAGGCACAAACCCTGCCATGAACCCCAGGCACAAACAAATGGACCAGGACAAAAGAAACCTCTCCCAATCTATAAAAAAATAAAGCAGGAGAGATAGAGTTGAAGGACCGTATGTCAACACTGAAGATGCCAGCACCATCAGAATAATCCAAAAAGCCTTGAGTTTATCCCGGTTCACTCCGTTTCTCTTCTTGACGTTATCACCAGGTCCAGGACGCAGCAGAGCCTTCAGGACCATCAAGCAAGTGAAAAGTTTTATGCTGAAAAAAAAAAGAAATTCTGGCAAAATTACTTGGTAAAGTCCAGGGGCATTTATTGTTCCTAATATGCATGAACAGATGATCAGAATCCATCCGATGACAGATATGGTGATCCTGTATTTCATGGGTTTGAACTTCAGGAAAGTCACGGGATGGAGAACCCCTAAGTAACGCTCCACACAGATGAAGCTCTGAAACAGAGGACGACCGACCATCAACACCATCCCAAAAAAGACCATCCCAAGTTCACATTCAATGCAATTAAATAATTGATATGGAATGACAAAAACGTAGGAGCCGCAGAAGATGATCTCAGCCAGTGCCATGTTGAAAACGAAGATTTCGGTCGACTGTCCTTGAATCATTTCCTTCACACTCAGCCACAGGATGTAACAGTTTGCTGGAAGAGCAAGAATGACATTGATGCTGAGAGAGATGACAATTAAATAGGATGATAGAAGGCTGCACGTCTTGAAGTTCAAAGAGTGCATCAATGGTATGCATGTTGAAACGTTTGCCATTTCCCACATACTTTTTCCTCGATCTTTTGCACTCTATCAGCTTTCCAGTGTTTTAGTTCAGATGCCAGGTTGACACCAGCTGTGTTGTTTGTTGGTCTGCAATGACTGTGGTTTGCTTCAAATGCTGCCGATCTGGTTTATAGGTCTGATTTGATTTAACGGAAAATTTTTGTCTTGTTGAGCAGTTTTGCATTGATGGAATATTCAAATTATTGTTTCCAAGTAATGACATCGGACATGCAAATTAGACAGCTTTTACTACCACACTTTTTGCCGTATTAAGAATCACTAGCCATTTTCCCAATAAAACTGTCGAAATTACATTGTCTGATGCAAAAACATGACATGCCATATTTTGCATCGTTAAATCATAGTACTAAAATGATTTGTTGTGTACAATATTTCAGATATGTTGTTCCCAGTGAACAGGCTTTAATTGCACATTTTGTATGATTTTGAGCTGAAGTAGCTAAATTGCTATCAGATTTTGATTTTAAATATGTTATTGAAACACATTCTTGACAGACAGTTTTGGAGAATTCAGTCTTTGTCCAATGAAGTGTTAAAATTTTTGTTAAGTGGCACTAATGCAAGAAAAATATGTTACATACATGCAGTTTGTGTTGAATTCAGAGTTGAATTGTTGGCTTCTTTTCTGTTTATAAGTGTTAATTTGAATTGGATGCTGAATTAGAATTAGAATCACAGTGACCGGAAGCAATTGCATAAAAAAAAAAAGATCAAAACAGCAGATGAAATGTATTGGTTTAACACAAGTTTTGTGAGAAAACTTAATAATGTAATTCATTCTGATTAATAATGCCAATGAATAGGTAAAATGCATGTTTAGACATATTCAATACAAGTCCAGTACTGTTTAAACCATCAAAACAATGTAATCATAACCATCATGGATTATATTTCTACTTCATTTAACTCAAAACCGTATTTTAATTCTTTATCCTGTTTGTCAAATTCAGAAATTGAATGTGAAAGCTGAAAGGTGCATAATAACCCTTTCAAAGCGTGTTTCAGAAGGTCGTATGATTTGACACATGTGAACACCTGTGTGTGTTAAAACAGATCTGTGTGTGGATATTGTGTGACATCCATCCATCAGTCATGTGCATTCATCATGCTAGCCTGTTGATTCTGTCACATCAGATGTTTTGAGAAATGACCGTCTGAAGTGTATTATTGCGTGTGAGCGTGCGAGAGAGAGAGCACATGCTGTCTGCTTAGGACGCATGTATCACCATATATGAAATGAAAGATTGAAACACTGAAAATTGATTTTATTTTAAATAACTGAACTGTAGATCATTCTTGAAAAATAAATCTTAAGTTTTACTGATGCTTTAAACTACTGAATGCACATCTGGAAGTCTCACTAAACATGTTCTTTAAAATACAAAAAATATTGAATCAGGAGACAGATTGCATTATAATATTGAACATTCATGATATATTTTTAATGATTTTAATGCACTATTTGGGCATTAATTTTGACATTTAAACAATACAAAAAATGGTGTTAGATTTGGTAAGTCTTATTCATTCTCATGAATCAGTTCAAACTGTCCGTTTCAGAGAATTGATTCATATATATATAATTCAATATATTATGATTATGATATACACAATTCAAGTGTGGGTGATATTCACACAATATTCATCACTTTATATAGTAGGGAAGTATGCGGTTTCGGGTTTCATGAATGGGTCATTGAATCATTGACTCACTAGATTCATTCAAAAACATACTTTCATTTATAGACGAAGCAGCGCTGTGTGTACTATGAACAGTGGTTCAGCTGTGACTTTGTTTGGAACTATTTTCATTGATGAAATACAAAAACAATGTTCCTAAAATGTAAGTCACTTAATATTAACTTCTTGATTATTGAACTGTTGTGTAAAATCAGTATCATATTTGCAAACTCTCTTCATAATTATTAAAAAGCTGTCATCTCAGTTCATCGCGATCTCACAAACCTCTGTTATAATCAGTGAAGCTTTACACTGCACAATGGATCTTATTTACATCCCGTCTACACTTTGTTACAATGAGAGGATAACTATCAAATTTTCTGTTATCACATCTGTTAAAGTAAGATGTTCAGATTTTCGGGAAAAATCCCGGTTCAACCTTGATAATTTATAATAATAACACGCACCGATAGAGAAGCACTTCCATTGGCTGCAGTCTGCAGGTATTATGGCCAATCATAAAAGACATTGCGCAGCTAACCATATACACAAATATATACATTTTTATTATAATATATTGCATTTATGTGCTGAACTTGGATCACTTTTGTAGGATATTGAATGGACAACATTTAGAAATAATCGGAAAAAAAACGAACCAGTTGGATGTCCCCCCCTCCCCCCCCCATTTCCAGCCCTCTCTCTCTCTCTCTC
>NW_015505568.1:275875-314474 GCF_001515645.1 Sinocyclocheilus grahami | reverse complement strand
TCTCTCTATATATATATATATATATAATAATGTTTGTACTTTACTACATTGAGAGCTACCTTAAAAGTTTTAGTTTGAAATTAATTGGCTCAAAGTAAGTTTTCATGTTAAAGAAGTGAGGCATAAAGAAGTGGGGTAAGATAACCAAATGAGTATTAATTGAAATTCAAATGAAGTTCATTGATTGTAGGTTGAAGTCGTTAGTTCTGCACTTGCTGGCAATCTGAAAAGTTTCTCTGCAAGCACTTTTTTTCCTTTCATCCATTAAGACAGGAAAAGGAAATCATTATGACTTGTGTGAAAGATGCCGTCTTTTACTCCCTGCAGGAAATCAAGTCAATGCAGTCGAAGAGATTTCTTTGTGTGCGTGTGACAGAGATATCAAATCACATACTGTAAATAGACCTAGTGCTAGTTTATGTAGATCTGACCATTGTTTCATATACCTCCAGCAATACATGTATAATTCCTAACACAATTCCAAGGCTCATTGCATTGATTTAGCCTCTGTATGTAACCTTTAAATGTCTTTCTATTTTTACTATTTTCTCACATTAAGGCCTGTTTCACACATGCGTGCGTAAGCGGCGTTGATTTATTTCTGCATCCATATTAACAGGTTGTGTCATTCACACTGAGCCATAAATGCAAGCCTCTTACAGAATGTTTTATACAAACGACAACAGTTCTGTTTTAAACGTACTGAATACCTCTGCATTCCCATGATAATAATGCTAATGTTGAGTAATTGCCGCAGTTTACAACAATCGCCTGCCATGTTTTGCAGGACAGTTGGGTTTTTGTGTTATAAAGCTGAATGTGCACATCTAGTTCTTGCTGTGATGCTATAGTTCTAAGTTCATTTGGCACTTAAGAAGCTATTCAATGAAATGTGTTCATTTGATTCAGGCTTTGTGGCTGTCGTCCTGCACCTGAGGAGCAATTTACTCTAGTCAAACAAGATCCCTACCCATGTTTGTCTGTCACTGAGACAGTTGTTCAGTATGTATTTCCATCTAAGAGCTGGTTTACATTATTAGTGGTGTTAAGCTATAATTGTTGCTCATATTTAGTGTTAATGATCTGGTCAAACCCTGGAAAACCACAGAAAAAGTCAATTTCACACTGAATTAGAGATGGCAAGTAGTTGCATTTAGTTAAACTTGAAGTAGAAACGCTAAATCAAGTAGACTTTTTAGCATAATTGAGATACTATTATTTAAATTAGTTTTTACATTTTCTGTTTTCATGTTAAATTTAGTTAATGTTTTAGTAATTTTGTTGTGTGTGTTTGTCATTTTTATTTGTTTATATATATATATATATATATTTTTTTTTTCAGTTTTAGTTATTTTAGTACATCAAGTTAAAGTAAATAAAGTTGAGCTGATGTAAATGTAAATGTTTTATGTTTTATTTATTTTATTCCAATATTATTTGATTTCAAGTTATGAAAATGCCTTTTTTTATGATTTTAGATTTTATTTGAGCTTTAGTACACTATAATAACTCTGTAAACTATTAATTAAAGTATTTAATATTAATTCAATTTAGGTTTTATATTTTCTGTTTTCATTTCAATGTTTAAGTTTTAGTTTTTCTATTAGTTTCAGCTTTTTATGCCTATTTATTTTTTATTCATTTTTCAGTTTTAGTTTTAGTTATTTTAGTACTAAGGCAAAAATGTGATAATACTGAGTTATAAAATGAGTTATAATGTTATTATATAAGTTAATTTAATAATGATTTGTATATCTTAATATATTCCAGTTAATGCTTATTTCCTATGTATGTAAAAATAATACTTTTTTTTAGATAACAAAAACAACTCCTCCTCTAACTCTAAGGAGAGATTAGAATTTCAGTCAGCGGTGAGTTTTGCACAGGTTGCTACTCATAAAATCATAGAAGCTTGTTATTGTTGAAATGTTAGGGATTTATTGTAAATCCAGGGTGGACCTTGTGAAGATTTTAAAATGTCAAAACTCAAAACATTCACCCCGCCGTTACTTTTAGCAGGTTTTGCGTCTCTGTCTTCCTCCAGAACGCTCACCTGCAACGTGTGCGGATGCGAAGCCCGTGCAGAATGAATTGTGGAATTGAATCTCTGTGCTCGATCGACTCGAGTGGAACATGAGAACTAGAGAAAGTGTTTGGGAATTACACTGAGTCACAGCTAAACGTGGGCCGGAGCTTTAGTGAGCATGTGTGTTTGAATTTCCCCGGAGATACGCACCTCCCTCCCCTGTAATTACACTCATGATGGTGTGATGCTGCGTGTGTGGGTCGAACTTTAATAGTGAAGGTGTTGTTGGCAGAACGCTGCTGAGACATGCAATATGCGCTGAATATTTCATAGCATATTTTCCTCCTGCTCGCTGCTCGGAGGATGAAACCTCAGAAACACACGTCAGCAGAAATGCTGTAAATAGTCTTTCCTTTTAGAAGGACAGCAAATGCAGGGATTGTTTTGTCGTGTTTTTCCTTTAACTAGGATAATTTCCCAGGTGTAAACTTATAGAAAGGACAACTAGCCAATGAGATCTTTAACATCTCAGTAGACTGCATTAAGATTAAACGAAGAGCCACAGTCTCCTGCTTAGATGCTGCTTCTAAGAACATTCACCCCAGTAATCTCACATGTCTCGTTTAGAAATTCAAAAGAGATTGGACTGTAAATGTAATTTTATACCAGTATATTCATACTGTTTGTCAACTCATACAGTATGCCAAATTTACTAGATCTGGAGAAATGTAGCAACCAATGGATCCTCTGCAGTGAATGGGTGCCGTCAGAATGAGAGTCCAAACAGCTGATAAAGACATCACAGTAATCCACAAGTAATCCACACCACTCCAGTCCATCAGTTAATGTCTTGAAAAATGAAAATCTGTGTGTTTGTAAGAAACAAATCCATCATTAAGACATTTTAACTTTAAACTGTTGCTTCCGGCTAAAATACGAGTCGTCTATCCATAATACTGCTTTCTCCAGTGAAAAAGTGGTCTGGGCCGAATCAGGAGAGAAATCTGCACAGATCAAACACTGTTTATGAGCGAAAACAGTTTTAAACAAAAATGTGGGTAGATTTTGATGTGAGAGACAACAGGAGATGGACTTTATCACTGGAGGAAGCGTTATTATGGATTATGAACTCAAATTTTAGCCAAGTTAAAAAACATTAATGATGGATTTGTTTTTACAAACACACAGTTTTTTCTTCACAAGATGTTAACTGATGGACTGGAGTGTTGTGGATTATTGTGATGTTTTTATCAGCTGTTTGGTCTCTCATTCTGACGGCACCCATTCACTGCAGAGCATCCATTGGAGAGCAAGTGATGCAATGCTACATTTCTCCAAATCTGATGAAGAAACAACTACATCTACAACTACAAAATCTACATCTTGGATGGCCTGAGGGTGAGTGAAAATAATGCTGTAATTCAAAAAAATCTTATTTTCGCTAAGCAAAATATACCCGTTTTGTTTGATTTTGGGCTGAAATGTAACATGGAACTATTCTTTGATCCAAAATAAGCTAAGTTCTTAAAGTAGATTCTGTGGCGTACTGTTTGTGCTTTGTTGGCTTGCATGCCAAATATCAGATGTAAAAGAGAAGGAGAACGCATGCACAACTGCAGCTTCATGAATGTGGCGTCATCATCAGGCTGCAGTAATATTTCTCAATTGGCTGTTTGTTTGCAATGAGATTATATTTTCCACCCATTTTTTGCTAATGGAACTTATGAGCACTGGAGTTTGCATATATGTGTGTGAGTGTGCAATGGAGAGATGTTGGTAGAAGCTATAAAGTTCTGGGAGGAAAATACATGTCCTCATTCTCACTATCAGATAAAAACATCCTCTTAGAGCAGTCAGCCAAATGAATGATTTCCATCAAATACTTGCCTTTCCTTTATCTTTAGCCTCCTAATGTAAGACGTTCACTTTTGTGCAGTGGACGGAGGCTTGATTAATGTTTCTTATCATCCCTGCTGAGTTTAGGGAGATAAGTTATTCTTAACAGCACTGGCTGCTGCCAGATCTGTTGTAAATAATGGATATACTGCAATATTTTCAATTAATTTGAAATGCTTCCATGCCTACTTGAGCTAAATTTCTCTGAAACACCTCTCCTAGGTATTTCATAGTACTCAAAGTTTTCTGATAGTTTTTAAAGTCAACATGACGTCAAAATTTACGCTGTTTACTTTAAAACTCAGTCCTGGTCTTATATTGAATAATTCATCAATGCATGTTAACATGAGAAAGGACATTTATTTTCTCATTAAATATCCTTGTATATTAGAAAACATGACATTATGAAAGCAAACTGGGAATGCTGTTTCATGCTGACAAAATCGAGCAGATTTTTGTGCATCTAACACATGATCTGGACTGACTGATTGAAGCAATAAACCGCAGAAAGGTATCCACTTTAGTTTTACCATGGTTAGGCATGGCATATATTGATATTTTGTTGAAACTGTGGTGGAAAATACGTAAAACATTTCTGATACGCATTTGATGAGAGAAGCTGTTTCTCTGGGAATGTTTCAGACCCTTCCCAATCAGTGAGCTGCCACAGACTAGGGCTGTACACTTTATATTGAAATAAAATCTATATAGTGATATGGATTTTTTTTTCTCCATGCATATTTACTCCCAAAACAAAATCATTCTACAATTATTAATTCTTTCCAAACGTATTTGGGTCATCTGTTCACATTCAAGTCCAATTCCTGTATTTTTTTTTTATCTTGCAATATATATCAAGATAAAATGATATACTGTATAATCACAATGTCATTTTTATTATAAGTAGGACTGTATTTCGGAATTACACTCTACGTATAAACACTTAGAAAAGTCAAAAGCAAAACAAAAGTTTCTAGTGTTTATTTTGTCCAATATGTTCTAATTATGCAACAGGAAGTGTACAAGTTTCACTTTTTTTTTTTTAAATGCCAAAACAAAGGCACAGTTTACTAACTGTATTGTGGCATAAGTAATTTGTACATGTCAATGAGTCCCAGTTTAACTATTAAGCTTGAGATAATGATCAGAATCCATCCGATGACGGCTATGGTGATCCTGTATTTCATGGGCTTGAGCTTCAGGAAGGTCACAGGATGGAGAACCCCTAAATATCGCTCCACACAGATGCAGGTTTGAAACAAGAGACGACCGACCAACCGAAACAGAGCAAAACCCAATGTTATAGACTTACAATCAGCACAATTAAAGAAATACTGTTTGATTACAAAGGGGAAGCAGAAGTTGAAGATGACCTCAATGAGTGAAGTGTTGAAAACAGACTTGGAGGGACTGTCCTCGGATCATTTCTTTCATGCTCAGCCACAGGATAAACCAAGAACCAGGCTGGTAAATGAAATCAGTGAGAAGGTAGAAGGAAAGGTTTGTTAGGACAGCGTGAACGTCAAAGACACATTAAGACATCTTTAAAATTGATGTTACCTCACAAGGAGAACAGGTTGAATGTGGGACTGGGTGTTGTTTGTTTCAGATCTGCTTTATAGCTTTGATTTGATGAATTGTTGGATCATCTATAGCTAAGTTTTGCATTAATGTCTGTGAAACATCATCCTACCCTCTGAAAGACTATACTAGGAATGCAAATGATATATCACTCAGATAAATAGTGAAATAAGAAATGTAGAAATTGTAGAGAAATGTGTGTTGTGATAAAAATGTGAATAATGTGCAAAACTTGCTGCCGTGTCGCTTCGGTGATTGCCAGAGCGTTGCTAGAAGGTTTTTAGAGATTGTCATACAGTATGTTGAATTTGACGTAGCATAGTACTGTCCTCATCCTTGCATGTTATTTTGAATTCTGCTATAGCATCAGTATACGGAAAGTACTACTTTCATTACAGTACTTAAGTACATTTTTTCCTACATTTTTTTTTTTGTATAATTAAGTTTGAATTTTGTCACAGAATTGACTGCATTTTAAAGCAAAGACTTTGTTTCATATCAAAAGCAAGAAAGCACAAAACTTACTGTGATTTATTGGATAGGAGGCGCGCTACAAATAATGCTTAAAGGGTTAGTTCACCCAAAAATGAAAATTCTGTCATTAATTACTCACCCTCGTGTCGTTTCAAACCCGTAAGACCTTCGTTCATCTTCAGAACACAAATTAAGATATTTTTGATGGAATCTGAGAGCTGTCTGACCCTGCATAGACAGCAACGCAACTGAAATGTTCCCAAGTCCAGAAACGTAGCAAGGAGATCGGTAAAAAAGTCCATGTGACATCAGTGGTTCATCCGCAATTATACGAAGCTACGAGAATACTTTTTGTGCGAAAAAAAAAAAAAAGACTTAATTCAACAATTCGACTCCTCCGCATCACCCTATAGCACCATTTTGTTGAGTATCAGCTGGATGTAAACAGCGTATGCTGTTCTGTGTCAGCTGCGTCACATGGATACACTGTTTTCGTTCAGATCAAATCACAACAACGTAGGAAACAGATCCGGCGTGACGCAGCTGACACTGAACAGCATACGCTGCTTACGTCCAGCTGATACTCAACAAAATGGTGCTATATGGTGATGAGGAGGAAACGAATTGTTGAATTAAGTCTTTTTTTTTTCTTTTGCGCACAAAAAGTATTCTCGTAGCTTCGTATAATTGCGGATGAACCACTGATGTCATATGGACTGTTTTACAGATCACCTTGCTACGTTTCTGGACTTGGGAACATTTCAGTTGCGTTGCTGTCTATGCAGGGTCAGACAGCTCTCAGATTCCATCAAAAATATCTTAATTTGTGTTCCGAAGATGAACGAAGGTCTTACAGGTTTGAAACGACACGAGGGTGAGTAATTAATGACAGAATTTTCATTTTTGGGTGAACTATCCCTTTAATGAAGTTTTGTTCACAGATCAACTGAAAACACCATGCAAGATTGATTCCTGGGATTTAAGAATGTATTTAACACTGCTATAAGTTTGTGTATACATTAACATTACTCAGTAATAAACATGAACTAACAATTTTTAAATCTTGTATTATATTTATTGCTACAAAAAATTCACACCTTCGGTGTAAGTCTGTGGGGTTTTACACATCTGTGAATTTGAAGCCACACCTGGCACCTGTCTGTTCATCTCTCATAGTGAGTTTGTGGGAGTTCATCCTGCTAATGTGTTATATCTGTCAAATGAGCAGCTGAAGAGTTTTACGGTGAAGATGAGAATTAATTAATATTTGTTTGTACTATTTAAAATGTGTGTATTAACATTTGTTTCTTTGTTCTGTGATTCCAAAAATCACAATCCACAAAAATATTTTTGAAAATATGTATTTTTATTTTATTTCACAGAACAAACAATGAAATATAACTGTGAACAGCAATGCCAGAGCCAAGAATAAACATTTGTTGGGAATTTGTAGCAAATATGTATGTTTGTGTGTCATCTAATTGCTCGGGTAGCCTACGCTCATAACATGATGCTAAAGACCTCTAAGAAGTTTTTTGGGTGAACTATCCCTTTAATGAAGTTCATAACATGCTCATAACATGATGCTAAAGACCTCTAAGAAGTTTAATTTCAGTATTAATTTTCACTGCTCTTGCTGTAGATATGAGTGGAAGATTCCAAAGTTGGTATGGACATTTTTAAGACCCTTCCCAATCAATCATCTGCTCTAGACTAGGTTTGTATGATATAAATCGAAATAAAATCAGTATCGCGTATATGGCTTTGTGCGATTGTCAAATCCCAGAAAAACTACAGTTTTTTACAATATTATGCAGCCCTACCGTAGACTCATACATAAAGACATGTAAGTATCTAGTGTTTGTTTTGGAATATGTTATGGAACAGGAAGCCTAAAAGATTCACATTTTCCCCCTCAGCTACACATTTTTAAATCGCTAACGCAAAGACACACTTTGTTAACTCTTCTGAGATAGAGGAAAGGCTGCACAAACCCTAACATGACCCCTGAACACAAGCAAACAGACCACCACATGAGAAACGTTCTGAACTCTAAAATATAATAGAGCACGAGAGAGAGAGTGATAGGAGCGTACGTCAACACCGAAGACACCAGCATTATCTGAATGATCCGGAAAGCCCTGACTTTATCCCGGTTCACTCCATCTCTCTTCTTGACATCATCACCAGGTCGAGGACGCTTCAGAGCCTTCAGGACCAACAAGCAGCTGAACACTTCCATGATTAGAAAAGCAAAGTATTGCGGCATAAGTAATTTGTACATGTCAATGAGTCCCAGTTTAACTATTAAGCTTGAGGTAATGATCAGAATCCATCCGATGACGGCTATGGTGATCCTGTATTTCATGGGCTTGAGCTTCAGGAAGGTCACAGGATGGAGAACCCCTAAGTATCGCTCCACACAGATGCATGTTTGAAACAAGGGACGACCGAGCAACAGGATCATTCCAAAACTGACTGTTATATACTTACAGTTAGGACAATTAAAGAAATACTGTTTGATTACAAAGGGGAAGCAGAAGTTGAAGACGACCTCAACGAGTGAAGTGTTGAAAACGAAGACTTGGAGGGACTGTCCTCGGATCATTTCTTTCATGCTCAGCCACAGGATGTAACAGTTTGCTGGGAAGCCAAGAACCAGGTTGGTGCTGAAAGAGAAGGCCACAAAATCGTATAGTAAATTGTGGCATTCGCTGGAGTTCCTTGCGAAAATGGACTGCCGGCAGGTTGAAATGTTTGTCGCCTCTGACATGATCGCACCTAGATGTTTGGAAGTTGGACCAAGGCAGAAGGAAAGGTTCATTAGGGCAGCATCAAGGGTTATTATCATTGGCTGTTACTTAAAATAAAAGAAATAAAAATGACAACATTACTAAAACTGGAACTAAAATTAAAATGAAAACGGGAAATATTCAAATAAAAACAATTTAAAATGTTCATAAAACTATATTAGTATATTAATGATACTAAAACAACACTTGAATCAACGTTAAAGAGACATTAAAACATTTCAAATTAAAACGCTACCTCACAAGGAGAACCGTGCTGGATGAACGCGCTACTGAATGTGGTTTATTGCAGATGCTGCAGATCTGCTATATAGTTTGGATTTGGTGACTTACTGGATTACCAGTAGTTTAGTTTAGATTAGTTTTGCATTCATATCTGTGAAGTGTCATCTCAGCTTGTGGAATGCTATCGGCGGCATGCAAATAAAATATCACTGTGATAAATAACCTCTTGAATGAGAAACCTAGCAAATGTTTTGTTATGATGAAAATGTAAATAGTTGTTCCATGCTTGCTGCTACTTCGCTAGGTGTTGTGGGTGATTGTCAGGGTGTTGCTAGACTGTTCTGAGTGATTGTCATACTGTATGTTGACAGAAATATATGACTGAAATAGTTTGAGCAGTATGCTAGTATGATTTTACACAAGCGTGAGTTTGAAGCCACACCTGACACCTCAGGGTCAGTCTGTTTATCTTTTGTGAGTTCGTGTGAGTTCATACTGCAACTGTGTTGCTTCTGTTCTGTCAAACATTTTGAAAAATGAGCACTCGAAGAGTTTGACTTTGCACATATTTGACTTTTTACATATTGTGTGTGTGTGTGTGTGTGGGCAACATCTGTTTTCTTTGTTCTATGAAATCTTGTTCTTTTGATAATACACAAAACACAGAAATGTAGTTGAAAATATTTTTCATTTTATTTCACAGAACAAAACTATGAAATATTGCTGTAGATAGTAATGCCATGGCCAAGAACAGATGTTTGGTGAGGTTGTGTACCCAATAGAAAATTGTTCCATGCTTGCTGCTACTTCGCTAGGTGTTGTGGGTGATTGTCAGGGTGTTGCTAGACTGTTCTGAGTGATTGTCATACAGTATGTTGACAGAAATATATGACTGAAATAGTTTGAGCAGTATGCTAGTATGATTTTACACAAGCGTGAGTTTGAAGCCACACCTGACACCTCAGGGTCAGTCTGTTTATCTTTTGTGAGTTCGTGTGAGTTCATCCTGCAACTGTGTTGCTTCTGTTCTGTCAAACATTTTGAAAAATGAGCACTCGAAGAGTTTGACTTTGCACATATTTGACTTTTTACATATTGAGTGTGTGTGTGTGTGTGGGCAACATCTGTTTTCTTTGTTCTATGAAATCTTGTTCTTTTGATAATACACAAAACACAGAAATGTAGTTGAAAATATTTTTCATTTTATTTCACAGAACAAAACTATGAAATATTGCTGTAGATAGTAATGCCATGGCCAAGAACAGATGTTTGGTGAGGTTGTGTACCCAATATATAAATTTTTGTTCACCTAACTGCTGAGATACCCTCAGAACATGGTGCTAAAGACCTCTAAGTTGTTTAAACTGTAGTAGGACAAAATGTTCCTGAAATACAGTACATCATGTCTTCTAGGGGATGGGGGATTTACCAAAAAAATGGCAGGCAGTCTATTCAGCTGAAATGGAAAAAAGTACAGTGAACTCTGCATGACCAATGAAATCATAACAGTCAGAATAATATTTCTATGCCAAAGTTCAAGCATGCATTTACACATTTCAGCAATTGATGGTGCTGTACAGTTTGAGTGGAAGATCTCAATGCTGGTCTGAGAACTTTTTGGACCATTCCCAATCAGTAAGCTGCTCTAGACTCCAAGAAAACTATTTTACCCTTTTATTATAGATACTTGATTTAAAATCTTTGAATATAGTCAGTTGTCAGAGATTGGGAGTTCTACTAGAGTTCTACAACAGCGACTGGTAGTTCTGCTAGTAAAATCAATTGACTTTAGCAATCCTTGTTGCATTATATACCAATGGTGACAGTGCAAAAATGGGATAAAGCACTTTTTGCATCCCCCCCCCAAAGTTTGCCTCTTTAATCAAGAAGTATTGAAGATATCTCAATATCCTTTTAGCTTCTGGTGCATTGGTATCTTCATTTGTGAGGCGCATCCTGGCCTATTGATGATTCAGCATGATTTAGAAGTACCCATGGGTTCATGAAGTACACAAGAACATCCTGCTCCACAAGCACACTCAACAGAGCTGCTAGTTTACCACTTCTCATTGTATACTGCAGTAATCTACTGTCCAGCATATAGGCCTACTGCTTCATGTTGGGCAGATCTTCAGGAGCCTGGACTAAAATGCCAAAGATTTCAGCAGAAATCATTGTTTTAAAACCTGCTTTGAACCCCAGGTCTACCACATTGTCTAAGAGGCATGAAACTTGTTGGTTCAAGCTGTAAAAATGAACTAAATCCCTTCTTCCAAATATCCCTAAAACTGATTCAAATATAAAACCTTATGAATAGACTATTGAGAACAAGTTAATGTGCCTCATCTTGACCATTTCAATGTATTTTTTGGATAGGTAAGTTAACTATGAAATTGTGTTGATAGAGCGAAACAAGGTATAGTTTTTGTTTTAACATTATTTGTTCTTCAGACATTCCTATTTATGAGTACATTGATATCAGCTGTATGCAAAGGGACCTACATTTGGTTTTCGCCCGTTGAAAATGGATCGAATTCAACAATTTGCACATGGAGCCACATTGAGATCTCCATATCTCTAGGACCAAAGAAAAGTTTGTTTAATAGTTTAATATTTAAAATCTTTAATGTTTAAAAAAAGTTATATGCATATTAAGAATATGTTTGGCACTCAGACAGGCATGTTCTATGCAATTGTTTTGATAGAATGAAACAAGATGCATTTCTACTTTCAACTTTTTGTTCTTCAGATATTTTCACCTCAGCTACACAGGAAGACTTGTTATTTAAGTGCCAAAACAAAGGCACACTTTGCTAAATCTTTTGAGATACAGGAGAGGCTGCACGAACCCTAACATGATCCCTGAACAAAAGCAAGAAGACCAACACACCAGAAATGTTTTATAATCTAAAGCATAATACAGCAGGAGACAGATAACCACTGGACTGTACGTCAACACCGAAGACGCCAGCACTATTTGAATGATCCGGAAAGCCTTGACCTTGTCTCGGTTCACGCCATCTCTCTGCTTGACATCATCACTCGGTCCAGGACGCCTCAGAGCCTTCAGGACCATCAAACAAGTGAACACTTTCGTGATGAAAAAAGCAAGGTATTGTGGCAAAAGTAAGTCAAAGATGTCAACAACTCCCATTGTAGTCAAAATACATGAACAAATGATCAGAATCCATCCGATGACGGCTATGGTGATCCTGTATTTCATGGGCTTGAGCTTCAGGAAGGTCACGGGATGGAGAACCCCTAAGTATCGCTCCACACAGATGCAGCTCTGAAACAGAGGACGACCAACCAACAGCAACAGACCAAAACCCAAAGCTACACTCTTACAATTAGAGCAATGAAAGAAATACTGTTTGATTACAAAGGGGAAGCAGAAGTCAAAGACGACCTCAACGAGTGAAGTGTTGAAAACGAAGACTTCGAGGGACTGTCCTCGGATCATTTCTTTCATGCTCAGCCACAGGATGTAACAGTTTGCTGGGAAGCCAAGAACCAGGTTGGTGCTGAAAGAGAAGGCCACAAAATCGTATAGTAAATTGTGGCATTCGCTGGAGTTCCTTGCGAAAATGGACTGCCGGCAGGTTGAAATGTTTGTCGCCTCTGACATGATCGCACCTAGATGTTTGGAAGTTGAACCAAGGCAGAAGGAAAGATTCATTAGGGCAGCATCAAGGGTTATTATCATTGGCTAAAACTAAAACCATAGAAACTGGTCTGTTACTTAAAATAAAAGAAATAAAAACGACAAAATTACTAAAACTGGAACTAAAATGAAAATGAAAACGGGAAATATTCAAATAAAAACATTCAAAATGTTCATAAAACTATATTAGTATATTAATGATACTAAAACAACACTTGAATCAACGTTAAAGAGACATTAAAACATTTCAAATTAAAACGCTACCTCACAAGGAGAACCGTGCTGGATGAACGCGCTACTGAATGTGGTTTATTGCAGATGCTGCAGATCTGCTATATAGTTTGGATTTGGTGACTTACTGGATTACCTTTGACTTAGTTTTGCATTCATATCTGTGAAGTGTCATCTCAGCTTGTGAAATGCTATCGTAGGCATGCAAATAAAATATCACTGTGATAAATAACCTCTTGAATGAGAAACCTAGCAAATGTTTTGTTATGATGAAAATGTAAATAGTTGTTCCATGCAAAACTTGCTGCTACTTTGCTAGGGTGTTGTGGGTGATTATCAGGGTGTTGCTAGACTGTTCTGAGTGATTGTCATACTGTATGTTGACAGAAATATATGACTGAAATAGTTTGAGTAGTATGCTAGTATGCGTTTCCAAATTCAGCCATAGCATCAGTATTCTGATGTTGCTCGGTGGTTGCAAGTCAAGACCCCACACCCATATATATGCTGGACTCTAGATACAATTCGGGTCCCTCCTTCAGTGTAAGTCTGTGGGATTTTACACAAGCGTGAGTTTGAAGCCACACCTGACACCTCTGGGTCAGTCTGTTTATCTTTTGTGAGTTCGTGTGAGTTCATCCTGCAACTGTGTTGCTTCTGTTCTGTCAAACATTTTGAAAAATGAGCACTCGAAGAGTTTGACTTTGCAAATATTTGACTTTTTACGTATTGTGTGTGTGTGTGTGTGTGGGCAACATCTGTTTTTCTTTGTTCTACCAAATATTGTTCTTTTGATAATACACAAAACACAGAAATGTAGTTGAAAATATTTTTTATTTTATTTCACAGAACAAAACTATGAAATATTGCTGTAGATAGTAATGCCATGGCCAAGAACAGATGTTTGGTGAGGTTGTGTACCCAATATATACATTTTTGTTCACCTAACTGCTGAGATACCCTCAGAACATGGTGCTAAAGACCTCTAAGTTGTTTAACTGTAGTAGGACAAAATGTTCCTGAAATACATCCTGACTTCTAGGGGATAGAGTTGTAGATAAAAAAAAGTCAGGCTGTCTATTCAGCTGAAATGGAAAAAAGTACAGTGAACTCTGCATGACCAATGAAATCATAACAGACAGAATAATATTTCTATGCCAAAGTTCAAGCGTGCATTTACACATTTCAGCAATTGATGGTGCTGAACAGTTTGAGTGGAAGATCTCAATGCTGGTCTGAGAACTTTTTGGACCATTCCCAATCAGTAAGCTGCTCTAGACTCCAAGAAAACTATTTTACCCTTTTATTATAGATACTTGATTTAAAATCTTTGAATATAGTCAGTTGTCAGAGATTGGGAGTTCTACTAGAGTTCTACAACAGCGACTGGTAGTTCTGCTAGTAAAATCAATTGACTTTAGCAATCCTTGTTGCATTATATACCAATGGTGACAGTGCAAAAATGGGATAAAGCACTTTTAGATTTTTTTCCCCCCAAAGTTTGCCTCTTTAATCCAGAAGTATTGAAGATATCGCGAATATCCTTTTAGCTTCTGGTGCATTGGTATCTTCATTTTTGAGGTGCATCCTGGCCTATTGATGATTCAGCATGATTTAGAAGTACCCATGGGTTCATGAAGTACACAAGAACATCCTGCTCCACAAGCACACTCCACAGAGCTGCTAGTTTACCACTTCTCATTGTATACTGCTGTAATCTACTGTCCAGCATATAGGCCTACTGCTTCATGTTGGGCAGATCTTCAGGAGCCAGTGTTGTCAGCAGAAATGAAAATATAGTGTTTTTCACACGGTGCTTAACCTCAGAATATCATTGTTCTAAAACCTGCTTTGAACCCCAGGTATAGCACATTTTCCTAAGAGGCATGAAACTTGTTGGATCAAGCTGTTAAAATGAACTAAATCCCTTCTTCCAAATATCCCTAAAACTGATTAAAATATAAATCCTTATGAATAGACTATTGAGAACAAGTTAATGTGCCTCATCTTGACCATTTCAATGTATTTTTTGGATAGGTAAGTTAACTATGAAATTGTTTTGATTGAGCGAAACAAGGTATAGTTTTTGTTTCAATATTATTTGTTCTTCAGACATTCCTATTTATGAGTACATTGATATCAGCTGTATGCAAAGGGACCTACATTTGGTTTTCGCCCGTTGAAAATGGATCGAATTCAACAATTTGCACATGGAGCCACATTGAGATCTCCATATCTCTAGGACCAAAGAAAAGTTTGTTTAATAGTTTAATATTTAAAATCTTTAATGTTTAAAAAAAGTTATATGCATATTAAGAATATGTTTGGCACTCAGACAGGCATGTTCTATGCAATTGTTTTGATAGAATGAAACAAGATGCATTTCTACTTTCAACTTTTTGTTCTTCAGATATTTTCACCTCAGCTACACAGGAAGACTTGTTATTTAAGTGCCAAAACAAAGGCACACTTTGCTAAATCTTTTGAGATACAGGAGAGGCTGCACGAACCCTAACATGATCCCTGAACAAAAGCAAGAAGACCAACACACCAGAAATGTTTTATAATCTAAAACATAATACAGCAGGAGACAGATAACCACTGGACCATACGTCAACACCGAAGATGCCAGCACTATTTGAATGATCCGGAAAGCCTTGACCTTGTCTCGGTTCACGCCATCTCTCTGCTTGACATCATCACTCGGTCCAGGACGCCTCAGAGCCTTCAGGACCATCAAACAAGTGAACACTTTCGTGATGAAAAAAGCAAGGTATTGTAGCAAAAGTAAGTCAAAGATGTCAACAACTCCCATTGTAGTCAAAATACATGAACAAATGATCAGAATCCATCCGATGACGGCTATGGTGATCCTGTATTTCATGGGCTTGAGCTTCAGGAAGGTCACGGGATGGAGAACCCCTAAGTATCGCTCCACACAGATGCAGCTCTGAAACAGAGGACGACCAACCAACAGCAACAGACCAAAACCCAAAGCTACACTCTTACAATTAGAGCAATGAAAGAAATACTGTTTGATTACAAAGGGGAAGCAGAAGTCAAAGACGACCTCAACGAGTGAAGTGTTGAAAACGAAGACTTCGAGGGACTGTCCTCGGATCATTTCTTTCATGCTCAGCCACAGGATGTAACAGTTTGCTGGGAAGCCAAGAACCAGGCTAGTTCCGAAAGAGAAAACTATGAAATGGAAAGGCAAATTGTGGCATTCGCTGGAGTTCCTTGCGAAAATGGACAGCATGCATGTTGAAATGTTTGTCGCCTCTGACATGATCGCACCTAGATGTCTGAAAGTTATATGAAAATCAATGAGAAGGCAAAAAGGAAAGGTTCAAGACTACGTGAATGTTTCAAATGAATACGCTACCTCATAAGGAGAACCGTGCCAGTTGAACGTGGTACTGAATGTAGTTTGTTTCAGATGCTGCAGATCTGCTTTATAGTTTCGATTTGATGACTTTACCAGATCACTTTTGACTTCGTTTTGCATTCATGTCTATGAAATGTCATCCCAGCCTGTGAAATGCTTTTACAGGCATGCAAATGAAATATCACTGTGATAAAAAAAACTTGAGAAATCTTGCAAATGGTTTGTTGTGATGAAAATGTGAAAGTGTTGCTAGACTGTTCTGAGTGATTGTCATACAGTATGTTGAATTTGACATAGCATATTAGCATACTCTTACCATCTTTATGTTGCAGAAATAGTGAGAGTAGTAGTTTGCTATAGCTTGCTGCTCTGAATTGAGTCATTGCATCAATATTTGCAGCAATTACATGGCCAAAACACACATTTGGTGAGAGTTTGTAGCAAATGTGTACATTTTGGGTTACTTAACTGCTTAGTAGTGTTAATTTCGTCAGCTATTTTTAATTTAGTCTTAGTCTTAGTCTTATTAACTAAATATTTCACCTCATCTATCTAACGTTTGTGTACAGATTTATCACAGGATATCAATTAGAGGCTAAATAAACACCAAAGACTTCAGATATACACTCGCCCTGTCTACATTATGAAAACTGATGTAACAAAAACCTGCTCTCAAATATTATACAGAGAAATTCTTAATAGTAATTCCAAGAATTCCAAATTGCATTAATGTTTCTCTTTTAAAACAACGGCAAACAAACTTATTGCCGCACAGAGGTTGCGTAAGTAACATTACAATACAGTCGAGATCCCTGACAGAACACAGATTGGCTGAACGACACTTTCATTTAAGCAGAATACCTCAAACGAAGATCGCTGAACTCAATCTTACTTGCACAGTACTGTAAGCCGGTGTTTTCAGATAATGGCGCCTCCGCAGAGAGACCGCGTGTGAATGGTTGCCAGACTGCATAAAGCAAAAAGCTGGACAGAGTACGTATCCAATCTCTGATTGGGGGATTTGAGGTCTTGATATCCGGCAATCGCAAACATGAACGGTCGCATAATAGAGTCTTGTACAGCAGTCTGAAATGATTTGTCTCCACTTTTTTCAACAAAAATAAAAAGGTTTTGGTAAAGTTTTTGTTCTTTTAACTACATTTTAGTCGCATCTTTTTTTCTTCAACACTATTGCATGTTGAGATAGTCCCAGTTATCGTTTAATGACCTTATTATCGTTTCGTCATCGTCTCGTTTTAGTCAGGGGAAAAAACTTTGTTGACGAACATTTTTCGTTATAGATTTTGTTACTAAGGCTCAGATACACTCAGAACATGGTGCTAAAGAACTCTAAGAAGTTGAATTTCAGTAGAACAAAGTGTTCCTGAAATACAACAATATAAGACTTCTGGTCAGAAGAGTTAGGGAAAATGACAGACATCTATTTGGCTGAAAGAGAAACCAGTGACTATGATCAACTCAACATGACCAATGACATCAGAAAAGAAAGAAGAATGTAAATTTGGGCATTTCAGCACATATCAGGTACGCTTCTATGAATGCCACCTGATTTCGAAATTGTACGCTACATATAAACATCTCAGCATTTCTCTAGTTTTGCGAGTGGTTTTGTTAGATATGTTATTACAGCTGAACAAGAAGTGTAAGTGTTTCACATTTTTAAATGCCAAAACAAAGGCACACTTTCCTAATTCTTCAGAGATAGAGGAAAGGGTGCACAAAACCTAACATGATCCCTAAACACATGCAAACAGACCAGGACATGAGAAACATGTTATAATCATAATAGAGCATGAGAGAAATAACAACAGGAGCATACGTCAACACCAAAGACACTAGCATGATCTGAATGATCCGTAAAGCTTTGACTTTATCCCGGTTCACTCCATCTCTCTGCTTGACATCGTCACCCGGTCCAGGATGCTTCAAAGCCTCAGGACCATCAAAAAACACAAAAAAATGCTGGGTTAAATACAACCCAGCACTGGGTTAGATATGGACAAACCCAGCAATTAGGTTGTTTTCAACAAACAGTTGGGTTGAATGTTTAACCCAGCCTTCTGTGCAGTAACCCAACTGCTGGGTCAAAACAACCCAATTGCTGGGTTTGTCCATATTTTACCCAGCACTGGGTTGTATTTAACCCAGCATTTTTTAGAGTGAAGTGAACTTTTGAAGTTGAACATTTTGTTTGTCGCCTCGGACATGATCACCTAGATGTTTGGAAGTTGAATCAAATCAGTGAGAAGTGGGAAGGAAATGTTTATTAGGACACCGTAAATGTTAAATACACATTTAAACATCTTTATAATTGATACACTACCTCACAGATTAGTTTTCAGTCATTCTTCAGTGTTGCTGTTGTCCAACAATAGACACTAAACACCCAGACTGCTTGAACCATGCTGGTTAAATGTGGGATTGAATGTGGTTTGTTTCAGATGCTGCAGATCAGTGTTGATTGATGATTTATTGGATCACTTTTGACTTAGTTTTGCATCGATGTCTCTGAAATACCATCCCAGCCTGTGAAATGCTATACTATACATGCAAATGCAATTCATGTTGTTAAAAGGAGGTGACGCTTCCATGCAAAACTTGCTGCTACATTACCTAGGACATTGCTATTCTGAGTGACTGTCATATGCTAAATTCGAAATAGCATATTAACATACTACTCCTATTTCTTTCCAACTCTATATATAATATTGCTTTTTGCATTCATTGAATAATATATTAATATATAATCAGGGTTCATAACTATATATTCAAGATTTATAAATATAAATTCTGACTTATAACTATATATACTGTATATTAGGGCTGGGCGATATGTCAAAAATATCTTATCGATAATCGCCTTTAAAAATATCACAATATCCGATAATATCGTCTACGTAAGCCCCACCCCCCCCACGCCCCGCCCCGCCGAGAGTTCATAACTATATATTCAAGATTTATAAATATAAATTCTGACTTATAACTATATATACTGTATATTAGGGCTGGGCGATATGTCAAAAATATCTTATCGATAATCGCCTTTAAAAATATCACAATATCCGATAATATCGTCTACGTAAGCCCCACCTCCACCACGCCCCGCCCCGCCGAGACAACATTGCCGACATGCACCATAAACATACACCATGTTCAGTTTGGTCTTAATTATTGCCACAAAGTTTGGTTTTACTTTTCTTAGTTTGGGCTTAAACTAACAGAAAACATTAGCTTTGCTGTTATTTTGGTGTTGCTAATAATTTCCACTCTGTTCTTATCAAATTTGTATTTGAAATTAATTTCATTTTGTGAGGAGAACTGTTGAGGAAAAATAATAGAACCCAATTTTAAGTTCATCATGGTGAAGTTTTATTCTCGCTGACGCTGTAGTATTGTTGCTGTGGAATCGAAACTACTTTGTTTGGTCTTCCAAAAGAGGACGATATCCGCTTCGTCATGCCTGGAGCTGATCCGTGCTGGTCACTGAGGAAATACATAAACTTCGCGCTGTGGATCGCCGGATTGGCTTTCACCGTGGACGAAGCGTAGTCCAGCCCGGGGTCGTCACATGTGGTTGCTGCAAGTCCGCCGGATGCTCCTTCGTTGAATCCGCCGGCCGCGCCGTTCTCAAGCCCACTGGCCTGCGCTCACTCTAGCCCGCCGTGTGTGACGCTGTGTGTTTCGTTGTGAAAGAGAAACTACTTTGTTTGGCCTTCCAAAAGAGGACACGACTAGAAATCAGTGGTTAAGTTGTATTTACAACACTGTTCCAGAACACTTCAACTCAAATATTCAGATGTGTGCAGCACATTTTATGGAGGACTGTTTCCTGATCCTGGGAGAGTAGACTACAATGCCGGCTGTTCTGACTCACAGACTGTAAGTACGTTTTTTATATTTAAAGGATTTGATGATTCAAACGCGAGTTTTGAGCAGTGTAGAGTAGCGCTTGTAGTTTGTAATTTCTCAGATCACAAATGCAGACATGGTTTTATGTTTACGCGGCGCGATGCAACGCAACGCGTAAAAATGCAGTATAAGTCATTATAATTTGTAATTATTTCCCCACTGGATGCAACAAATGCCTCGTTTATAATGTTTATAAGGTTTTAATGTTTTTGAATCATCGTTCCGGCTGGACAGGGCATCATCACATTATGGTAAGGGGCGTAACATTTCCGTCACATGCTTGAGGTATTCGGCCAATCACAACGCACTGGATAGCTGGCCAATCAGAGCACACCTCGCTTTTCAGACCGATGAGCTTTGTAAAAAGCGACGCGTTTCAGAAAGGTGGGGCATAGAGGAGAAACAATAATGTACAGTATGTGGAAAATAATATGTTTTTTTAACCTTAAACCACATAAACACATTTCATTGCACCAAATACACAAAATAATGTTCTTTTTAGCAGCATCATATGACCACTTTAAAGAGAAATGTCTAAAGAACAAATAATATCGAAACTAGAAATGTATCTTGATCGTTCAGAACTCAGTGT
The DNA here is from genome assembly GCF_001515645.1 of Sinocyclocheilus grahami. Taxonomy (NCBI): domain Eukaryota; kingdom Metazoa; phylum Chordata; class Actinopteri; order Cypriniformes; family Cyprinidae; genus Sinocyclocheilus; species Sinocyclocheilus grahami. Next base: position 293,657 of record NW_015505568.1, on the reverse strand, counting down.
TCCCAAACACCTTTAAAACCTCAAGAGCTTTGACTGCATAATCCTCTGCTATCTTTTTATTTTAGCTAATCTCAGAAATATGTGATATTAAATAACTGTATTATTCTTCTGATCATATAAGAGCTCTCTGACACACTTCATCCTGTCACAGTCCTGTAGTATTTCAGCCCACGAGCGGAGCAGAGGACCAGAGGCGTCCAAAACCGTCATCCTGCCCTTTGAAGTCTCCAAGCATTCAGCATCTTTGTGGATGATAATTATCATTTGGAATGGGAGGAGAGCAAGTTTAAGCAGACTGCATCTTTGATGATCTGTCCTGCAGTGGTGCTAATGACAGGAGTGTTGAGATGTGTGTTATAAAACGGATCAACATCCGTTTCTTTGTATTTCAGCTGCCAACACGTTTTCATTTCACACAGTGCCATCATCATCGCTTTAGCACGGTAAAACCACTGTATGCAAAGCCTATTATTTCTTATCAAATTAAATCATGTCAAATCATGAAACATTTCCATGATATTTCTAAACAAAAGAATTCCAATTCCATTTTGAGTCCAAATTCAACAATTTGCACATGGAGCCAAACGGAGATCCCCATATGTCAGGCATCAAACCATTTAGAGCCTTAAAAATGGAGATGCCAAAAGAAAAGTCTGTTAACAACAAGAATCTAAAAGTATATTGAGAGATCTTTAATACTTCTTGAGTTACAGGCACACACTTGGGAAAAAGAATAATTTTGGCATGTTTTATGCAATTGTTTTGATAGAAGGAAACTACTACTAAAAAGATCCTCAAAGTTTTTTTTAGTATTTAGTTGAACACAAGACTTATAAAGGATGACTAGTATAATTTAACAAGTTGCTAAGGGTCAGCAGACCATTATATATTATATGAGAGTAATTTTAGATCACTCTAACAATATATTTCACAATAAAGTAGGTTGTCTTCCTGGAAATTCAAGAAAAAATGAGCAGAGCGTCCCATCAAATTATGTTTTTTTTTTGTAAAATAAACTATTGACAGCTATTCAAAAATGCATTTATATTTGTTTTATTTTATTTTAGTTTATTCTTTTTAATTTTGACTATTGACAGCTAATCAGAAGCGTTTGTTCTTTTTTTTTGTAAAATAAACTATTGACAGCTATTCAAAAATGCATTTATATTTGTTTTATTTTATTTTAGTTTATTCTTTTTTTGAGTTTTTTTATTTTTAGCTATTCAAAAGTATCTGGTCATTTGTTTTGTTTTTTTATTTTGACTTGACAAATATGCAGTTCAGTCATGAAACTCGAGATGGCGCATTCTGACGGGGTGTTAAAGTAACTGATGATATTCAGAGAGTTAAACGACTTGGCACAAGCTGATTGGTTCATGCTGCAAATGCAGCCAATGAGCTTACTGCCTTGCATTTATATGGCTGGCTAGCATTCAGTTGAGATTCCTGCAGCGCGCTTTCAGAGTTCTCTGAAACCCTCCACCTTCCCCAGCTCCACCTGTATAGATCTGCTATGGGGTTATGCTATTTTATGCTATTATATGCTATTTGTGCAGCAGCAGTATGTCTTAAATACTCATGGCACCGTATCACCATATGCATTGGCAGTAGCAAGTTCCTGTACTTGCTTGCAGCAGCAGCAATAATCTACAGCAATAACCAACAGCAGCAGCAATTCAGCAGCAACGTAGCAGATCTGTTCCGCAAAGACCAAATACATTAACAGTGTCATATCCATTACCATGCTAAAATGTTCTGAGAGTTGTCATGATTGAAATATTCAAAATGATCTGTTCATATGTTTTTTTTTATTTTTTTATTTTTTATTTCGTCAACAATTAATTTGTATCACAATGTACTATATATTTCTACATTGTACTGTACATTAAAATATCAAATATATCAAATATAAACAGAAAAATTATATTATTTCACTTCTTGCATTAAACATTTTGAATCTCAGAGCAAGTTTGTTTTGAGCTATATACAGTGTGTACGGAAAGTATTCAGACCCCCTTAAATTTTTCACTCTTTGTTATATTGCAGACGTACCCACTGTATTTGATATTATGCAAAGGCTGTGAAATAGCAAGAAATATTTAGCTGTATATCACTCAGCTCTACCCCTCTAACATCTTCTTCAGACTAGTTAGAGCACTGAAAGGAATTGATGTTAGACTGGACATCCATTGGCTCTGAAACGAGTTCGGCAAACAGAGAAAATTAGAAACTAGTGCTTTCTTAGTGTAACTCTTGCACTCTGAAAGCAGCCATTTCTCACACTTTCACAAACCGCACACAGATCCTGAGTCATCAGCCTCACGGGGACGTGTGACATCTCTGTTTTTCTGTCAACTTCTCCTCCCGGTCCCCCGCTGCGGACGGTGGGGCGCGTGAATGGAGGTTTTTTGCGGTCTGATCTCGCAGGGTTTGGTCGTTATGTCAGCGTTGGTCCATGGAGCTCTGAGAGAAACAGAGAGAGGGAACGTCTGACCCTGTGACAGCGAACAAACAGCCTCAGAGAGTGGCCCATGTGACCCGGCACTGTCAGTTTGTTTTTACACCATGTGGTCTGCCAATGTCTTCTGTGTTCCGTATTCTGAAATTAATCTCCAAGTGATTTTATTCTAGATAAACAACACATTTCAAATACACTATTGTTCAAAAGTAAGATTTTTGGTAAACAATTTTTTTATATTTTTGAAAGTCTCTTATGCTCACCAAGGCTGGATTTATTTAACTCAAAATACTATAAAACAGTAATTTAACATTTTAAACACAATTTAAAAATAACTCTTTTCTATTTTAACATTTTTCAAATGTATTCATGTGCCAGTATTTGAGTAGTCAAGTACTCAGCAAGGTTATTATAGTATTATAAAAATAAAAAATAAAAATAAAAAAACTTTTGTTGGTTCAAATAAATTAACTGAAATCAAATAAAATATAAAAAAAAATTAAACTTATTTTCTTTCAGCTATTTGCCAACATTTCTCTTTTTTTAGTTTATAACCAAATTTATAAATAGCTAAAAAAAAAATTAAAAAAAATACACATGAGTAAAAAAACTATTTAGACAATTATTACAAAATTACTAAAACTTTAACTAAAATGAAAACAGAAAATATGTAAATAAAAACTAATTCAAAATATTAATACAATTATAATATGATTTATACTAAAATAGTTTTTGAAAATAAAAATAATTTAAACTCTTGAGAGCCATTCAAAAGTATATGTTCATGTTTTTTTTATATATTTTAATTATAGTACATATTTAGCCATTTTTTCAGCAGGTAATAATACAATTTCAAAAGTATAATATAAATGAATATTATAAAAATCTTTATATATTTATTTATTTAATAAAGATATTTATATATTAAAAAATTTAATCCAAATATTTGTTATTTTAGAGTAAATTCCATTATAATTTGTATTAATATGCTGAATATTAATAAAGAACCCCACTGAAGCATTTTTTTTTATTTTTCTTAGTTTCTTTATATATATATATATATATATATTAGTGTGTATATTTATATACATAATTAAGTATATAATTAGTATTTTTGCATACACTGTAAGAAATGACTGTGAATTTAACGGTAAAAGACTGTAAAAATGCTACAGTAAAAACCTGTTTTTTTTTTTACAGTGTAGTATCAAACTGGGATGTACAAAAGAGCAAGAAAACAGTTACATTTATTGCATTCATATTATTTAGCAAAGCTTTTATCTGAAGTGGCTTACAGATGATTAATGCAACAAGTGATTCATCTTAACGTGACTGTGGTTTGTATTTCTGTGTCAGTAGAAGCTTTATATGAAATGTGAGCTGATGTAAAGTATAGCAGTAACTATAGTAGTTGTGGGTTTCTTCAGTCTGCCGGTGAAGTGAACGTCCTCCTGTCCTTCACTCCTGCTTTCCTCCACAGGAAGCGGATGAGAGCCGGTATGAAGCGTGATAAATGAGCGCAGCGTTCGCTGTCTGCCGTCTCGTTCTTGTAGCCGCAAGATCGTGCTCAGTTCATGACACTGATTACTCGCGCTAAGTGCTTGAAAATGGGTCACGGTGAGTCCAGAGAGAGTCATAGACCCGCTCCAGAAGAGACAGGAAGAGTCTCATCCTGTTGTCTGAAGAACAGCTCATAAAATGAATATACAATTATATTTTTTGAAAACTGAGATACACTACCATTCAAAAGTTTAGAATACGTAAAATAATAAGAATTATTATTTTATTCATTAAGGATGCATTAAAATTGATAAAAAGTGACAGTAAAGGCATTTAAAATGTTACAAAAGAGTTCTATCTCAAATAAATGCTGTTTTTTTTTTACTTTCTATTCATCAAAGAATCAGATGTCTTACAGTTTCCACAAAAATATTAGGCAGCACAACTGTTTCAACATTGATAATAATCAGAAATGTTTCTTGAGCAGCAAATCAGCATATGAGAATGATTTCTGAAGATCATGTGACACTGAATACTGGAGTAATGATGCTGAAAATACAGGATTTCATCACAGAAATAAATTAGATTTTAAAATATATTAAATTAGAAAACAGCTATTTTGAATTCTAATAATATGTCACAATATTACTGTTTTTACTGTATTTTTATTCAAACAAATACACCCTTGGTGAGCAAAAGAGACTTCTTAGAAAAATCTAAAAAGATTTACTGACCCCAAAATTTTGAACAGTTTAGTGTGATTTTTTTAATGTGTCTCATTTATATATATATATATATATATATATATATTATTTATTTTATTATTTTAAATGTATTTTTGTTTGTTTGTTTGTTAGTGTGTTTGAGCTTAGAAATCACTCTGAATGATTCATTATTTAAGATATCTAAAATTATCACGATCATATTGATAATTTTTGTCTTCATAATCAAAATGAAATAATCCGCCTCTTAAATGACTTTTATTTTTGGTTGATGTCACCTAGGTGGGTTATTGGTTGATGTTAACCAGTATCCAGCTATTTAGTCATTGTTTTCAGATGCTGTTGTAAATAATATAGTCTTTTACAATCTATATGGCAGTAGACAGAAAAATGTGTTAGCACTGGGACACACAGAGAGGCTCTGGAAGCTGAAGCTGACCTTCATACGGGTCAGAAATGATGCTTGTCTTAGCAAACACCTCCAACAATGTACACGAGATAGAGGCAGGTGTCTTTTCAAGGTCTGAATGTGTGTCAGGCACATTTTAATAAAGGCCCAAGAATTCAGTCCTTCAGCGTTCAGCGCGATCAGTGAGGAACAGAGGCTTCAGACGCGGCTGCTGTTGAGTGACGGAAGTCATTTGTGCAGCATTCAGATCCAGAGCAGATGCGTTTGATGCCTCAACAGAGCGCAGGAAGCTCATTTATTTGCTAATGAACTTCAGCACGACTCCAGCGCTTCATGTGCGCTGCCATCCTCAGAGGAAAATTATGTGACGATAGGAAGGAGTTCTGTCATCTTTTACTCATCCTCATTCTGACCTCAAATGACTTGCTTTCTTTTATTTGCTTTTTATTGTTTGCAACACAAAATGAGACGTTAAGCAGCACAGGGACGACACTGAGGTCAATACGTGAGGACAAAATCTTCATTTTTTTGGGTGAACTATTGATTTAAACTGTGAGAGGGTTGTGATTTATTGAATTTTGTTTATATTGAGATATATAATATAAATTAAATCAATTATAATATTTGTTAAAATTAATATTTGATTAATATTTTTGTTAGAATAATAATATTTATTTGTACACATTTGGCTATAAATGCATAAAAAACATTAGATGAAATAATAATAATAATACATAAATAAAAATATTTGTAAATGTATATTACTAGTAACATTTTTTAAGAATATTACATATTAACAATATGTTCTCGTTGTGTGTGTGTGTGTGTGTGTGTGTGTGTGTGTGTGTGTACAATAGTAGTAGTAGTAATAATAATAATAAATATATTTGTAAATGTATGTTATTAATAACTGAACAATGTTTTTATATTTATATACTGACATATTCAGTATATTTCTATAATGTGTTATATAATTTTATAATAAATTACATTAAATACATGTTATACTTAATTATTTATAATAAATAATCATTTTAATTATGATATATGTCAATATTAATTGTATATAATTATGTCATATAATATTTAATACATTTGTGCAATTAACAAATCATAATTATAAATTATATAATATGTAAATATTAATTGTGTATATCATAATATATAGTACAATTTAGAAAAACTATAATTTAGCAATTATAAATTGATGATATAATAACAAATATAATTAAATATATTATAATAAATTGTAATATATATATAATTATTAATTATATAATATATAAAATGTATACTTAAATAATATACTTTATTAAAATGATGTAATATATAATCTATAAATATCAAGTATAAATATAAATTATGCATTTAGAAAAACTGTACATTCAGTAATAAATTATAAATTTTATTATATAATATATAAAATATATAACACTTTATTAAATACTGTCCTTTATTAAAATTGTGTATTAATATAATATATTAATATTGTTGCAAATTGATTATAATTCATCTTTTCAATCTTTAATGTTATAATTTATTATTAAATTATAAATGAAATATTACATTTTTATTTGATCAAAGCACAATAGTATCTCTAGTGAAAAACCTACTGTACTTCAGCAACTCAAAATGAAGATTATAACTGAAATATGAAAGCCAAAGAGAAGTTTAGCTTTAAGCACTCAGCGTCTGATCAGTGAGCTCTGGGTCGGTGTCCTGAAAGGGAATGATCTCAGTTCATCAATCGTTTGGAAACGCTCATCATCTGCTTATGCTAATGATAAGCACTGATCTGGACACAGCTGCTTCTGCAGACTCTGCTCTTCCTCATTAGAATAAGCTGAGGAGTTTTAGCCGCCCTGGATCTGTCATTATCTCACAGTCCTGTTCTATAATTTCCCAGGTTCCTATTTAGTTTGTTAAACGCAGCCCATAGATCCATCAAAGGGCCGTTAATGACTTTCTGAAGCTGACAGGTCCACGTAAGGCTTTAATCGTCTCCAGAGGGCAGAACTGCTTTAAATGACCGGCCGCAGATGCTCCATCTTCCTTCACACACGGTCAGCCGTACAACATTTTAATGAGGGATTCCTCAGGGTTTCATCCATCGTCTGTGCTCAGGGGGCGGGTCAGAGGTGGAGGGGCGTGGCCTGTTGGGCTTGAGTGGGAGGGGTTACGTAACTGGGCTCCAGGATTATATTTTGACTGGTTAGCACAGAAGACTGATCATTGAGATATCTTTAAAGTTTGTATGAATGTTTTGAATTAGTTTACATTTTTATATTTTCAGTTGAAATTTTCATTTTAGTTAACGTTTTAGTTGGATTTTATTGGTTTTGTTTTTTTATTAATATTTTCAACTAATTTTGATATTTTATGTTTTCATTTTAACTTTAGTTAAAGTTTTAGTCGTTCTGTTTCTGTCATTTTAGTAGGTTTCTTTTAAAGTCTATATAGTTTTTATTACTATTTAGATTTTATTACTATATTATTAGATTTTTTGTAACTATTAATGTGTTTGTTTTTTTGTCATGTGTAGTTGTTATTGTTTTTTAAGATATGTCTACAGTATATAGTTTTTATTTATATTTTGATTAGTTTTATATATTTATATATTGTTTGTAATAATGTTAGTTAAAGTTCTAGTAATTTTGCTGTTTTGTCGTTTTTATGTTTTATTTTATTTTAATTTTTTGATGTCTTTAAGGTTTTTATTAATATGTAGAATTTTTTTTTATTTTTCTAATTTCATATCAGTTTTAGTTAAAGTTTTTAAAGTCATTTTTATTTATTTTTATTTTTTTGTTTAGGTAGTTTGTATTAATTTTATTTCAGTTTTTGTTATTTTAGTACATCAAGGTAAACTAAACAAAAATCAGAAATGTTGCATTGGCAGCTAGCTGAAATAAAATACACACATATATATATATATATATATTATTTTAAGTAACGAAATGTTTTAATGGTTTACTAGTGATCAGTTTGTTTGGAGCGCTCTTAAAAGTGTGAAATGTATTTTTTCCCTGTCTGATTCTTATTACAGTGCTTATGAAATAATAAGTGAATCACTATGCATCATGGCATAATAAGTGTTTCAAATGCTGGTAAGCTGCATTGTGCACTTGTACCGTACGCGCACTCACTAGGTTCCATGCTTTATTCAACAAGCAAAATCAAGGTTACAGTCTCAGAAAAGTCGCAGTCGCAGTTTTTTATGAAATTGGGTGGATGGTCAAGTTGATAGCATTGCATTGTTGGATATATATATAGTGGGCTTTGTTGTTTACTACAAACTTCAGCAAATGTAGCAGGCCATCTGGATATTGTATGCATACAGTAAATGTGCCTGCTGTACAGACATATTACAGTAGTGTGATAGTGTGCTGTTTGACACTCTGGCTCAGTGCTGTAGTTGTTCCTGATGTGGTTGTGTTTCCAGTAGAGGACAGAGATGAGCGCTGGGTCAGTAACCACACTGTGATCTGAGGAAGGCGAGACGTCCCGCTGCTGCATGTCCTGCTTTAAATTCAGCTTTGGGCTTCAGTGTAGTGAGGCTTTTCGAGGTAAAACCGCACTGAATGGATTTAGATGAAACACTTTCCAAAGGTGATTGTCATTTGGCTTATTTTGCTGTTTTGGTTTCATTCACATCATGCAAAACATTCATGCATATTTTAAAAGTAAATATTTTGATTATAGATGCTAATTTTGTTTTCACATATCTCACATAGCCAGACTTTTAAAATGCTTCATAAAGTCTAGTTCATAATGTAAATAATTAACTATAATTATTTTATTATAAAGTAATATTGATATATCATTCTTATTAATTAATTAATTAATTAAAGAATTAACAGTCTAGTTAATAAATAATAAATATTTAGATTATAAGTGGTCATTTATTACAGTTAATTCAAAAAATATCTTAAAATGTAAAAATGTTGTTATAAAATGTAATATGTTAAATGATTTTAAATAAATATATTTGCTTCTAAAGCCACTTTTTGAGTCTTTAATGCTTTTATCTGTGACATTAATGTATTTGAATATGTTTGAGTCCATTAAAAATAAATAGTTGTAATTATTATTTTTGAGCCCCTAAATAATTCATGTTTCACATAGCCATATTTGACATGCATAAATAAATAAATATATTATAGCATATTCTTTTATATTTTCTGTTTTCACTTTAAAGTTTTAGTAATTTATTATTTATTAATGGTAGTTTATTTAGTTTTAGTTATTTGAGTACTTCAACATTAAATGAAAATGAGCATTTATGGCATGGCATTTTCATCTACTGGATATTTTAATTTAATTTCAATTTCAGTTTTATTTCAATTAATTTATATATATATATATACATACATACATATACAGACAACATTTCAAGACAACAGTTAAATTTTTTTAAGTTTAACATTTTTATCTACTAATTGTTTAATTTTACTTGTTTTATTTCAATTAACAAAATAGTTTTTTTTTATTATATGCTACTTAATGTGTTAATGTTGTCAAATTAATCAATTATGAAAAAAATAATACATTTCAGCTATAAAGCAGCTCAATTGTTATTATTCAGCTTAATTCGATTCAGATTTTGCTCTAATGCTGTAGTGTCAGTGCATTAAATCTTAAGTGCATTAATCTTACTGAATATGAATCGTCTTTTAAACCCCATAAGGCATAAAGGTGAGTAAATGGCAGCAGAATTTTCATTTCAACCTTTAAGCAAACCGCAAGCGACACAATGAAGGTCACTGGAGTGACATTTCCTCGTGAGAGTTTCACATTTCACACACGAAACATGCGTTTTGATTTCTTTTATTTTCAGCCAGGCATCAGGACCCCAGTTGGTGGCTTTCAAAGCACGCAAAATGACTGTCAACTAACTCGTTTCCTCGTAGCAAACGCGCGTGAGGTGTTTGTAATGGCCTCGGGTTGCGAGCGTGAGTGGTGACGGCGCTCCTCCGGGGGCCCGTTCGTTCGGGAGGAGGTGCAGCTGCGGGCTGAATGCTAACGAGCTGTTCAGGCTCTTTGACGGCGCCGTGACTCATCGCGTGGCCCCATTGAGAGCAGTGATGACAGATGAAAACAGCTATGTTTAGCATGCCAATAGAGCTCTTTGTGAGGTTTTGTGAATGGCGCTGCGATCTGCGGAGACGTTTGAGTCGATGTCTCGGGCGATTCGGCTCACGATGAGTGTGTGACTTTCACATATCCAGCTCCAGATGAATGTCGATGGGCGAAGAGCGACTCACAGATGATGAAGATGCTGGTTTCATGAGCCTCACAGGCACGAGTAGAATAGTGTGAATGTGAGCATGAGAGAGTTTGATTGGGAAGAATTTGCATGTAGACTATAGAAACCTGCTGTTCACTGTTTGAAATAATGAAGAAATACAATGCAAAAAATTTTGGTTTTGTCTTGTTTTCTGTTACAAAAACCACAATCTAAAAAATCAAGATATGTTTACTTGAGATGGAATATATGTTTTAGATATTATGGAGTCATTCACAGAACTCATCTTTGCTTCTAAAAAACGCGAGACGCGAAAATGCGTTTTCGTTTTAAAACCTCGTCTACACTGGCGTTTTCACTGCGTTTCATAAACGATCCCGTCCCCACTACACAACCGAAAACGCATGTCACATGACCATTCCTGCACACTGGGCATGCGCGTAAAAGTGTAAACAGTAAGTTGGTTGCTAGTCACTGGCAGGTACAACAATGAGCATGATGGCGAGTGGGGATGTAACGATTCACTCGACTCACGATTCGATTCACGATTTTGATTTCACGATTCGATTTTCTCTCAATTTTTTTTTACAAATTGAGATTGAAGACAGTAAATTTGTTATTAGGCTATTGCGGCACGTTGCTTTGTGAAATTGAAATATAACAAAACTAAATTGAAATTTTAAATCAAACCCCAAATCAAACAAGTAAGTTACACAAATAAAAGAAATCTCTTAATATGAACAAACTAAGGCTTTGTCTGTGCTCTTTCCATTTAAAATTAGAGGCAACCACTGGATTTTAATCTTGATCCAAACAAAGATGCAGCATGAGTAGTTTTTAATCTCTGAATTTGAAATTTGAAGCAAAAGCAAAATGGTCTGACTTTAGTTTTGTGAAACGATGCTACATAAAACACTTCTGAAGGAAATGAGACGAGCTGAATGAGACACAGATTCACTCTCTGACAGCAGGTGGCGCTTATGAACAGCAATGATACAGTGTTTCCTTGGTTAACTCTGTAAACAAAGCAGAGCTGCGCTTATGAAAACTGCTTTAATATGCATTGTACAGAGGCAAGAGGAAAAGAAAATACCTTTCTTTTCTAAAGACATTCAGTTCCCCTCAGAGATACATTCATATAAACTCCTACTCCAATTGTATCGCGATTTGTTTGGCATCTCAACCGATTTGAATAGTCACATATTTTAATAGATTTTCGACCAGCTTGCAGTTAATCGCTATATCCCTAATGGCGAGGAAAAGCATGGACGTCTTTGTTGCCGATTGCTCTGAGCACAGCTTGCCTCGCTGTATACTGAATTTAGCTGCACAATGGCTGCTAAAAATGACAACGAAGCCAGGAAAGTTTGCAGTTCAGTCTCCATGTTATACGTTTTTCGAAAGTCTTCATTTTCGAAGGCCAAAAACGCCAGAGAAGTGTAAACAACAGGCGTAACTGTAGCAAAAGTTAACACTAGTGTAAACAGGGCCTCAGCGCGCAGGAAAAAGGCGCCGTCAGATAAAACAGTTGCCATGCCTCTTGCTACTGTAAACAAAAGCTCGCAACACTTGCTCCGCCTCTGGGGTCTTCTGATTGGTCCACAGTTTTGGAACTGAAAAACGCGTTCCGTGTGAACGGCCCCTAAGTATGGAAGGATAATCCGGACTATTTGCAAATTGTATTTTTAATTGCGTTTTCCATATGTGGACGCATAAATTGGGACATAATCCAAGCGCAATTGCACATCTTGCATTACCGTTTGCGTTTTCACTTTCGCGAACACACAGTGACTGCCAAATTTCAAATGGAAAAGCAAAGATGTGAACATCAGATTGAGTCATTTTGTGGTGCTTTTGTCAATTTATTTTTTAGTTTCTTTAAATTTTTAATTGTTTTAGTATTTTTAGTATTTATGAAACTTTATTTCAGTTTTTCAGTAAGTTTCGATTAAGTTTTTAAGAAAAAAAATGTTTGTGTACATTTTCATCTATGTACTAGTTATATTTAATTTAATTTCTATGAACAAAATATTTTTATATATTTTACTTGGCTTTAATTTATTTTCAGTTTTGGTTTTAATCATTTTAATATTTCTTAAACATATTTTATTTTAGTTAGTTGCTAATTCTCTTTAAGTTTAAATGCAATTGTTTTAAGTTTACATTTTTCATCTGCTAGTTATATTTAATATTCTTTCAATTAAAAAAGCACACATTTTAATTAGCTTTATTTTTATTTCAGTTTCAGTTTGAGTCATTTTAGTGTTTCTTTAAATGTATTTTATTTCAGTTAATTGCAAAGACATGAAAACATGATTGAAGAAAACCAGTGTGCACTTACGCTCAGCAGGTTCATCATTGCAACCAGCTGGATCTGAACTGACACGGACAGTGTGTTTCTATGTCTGTTCTGTAGGGGTCGCCCTCCAGGGCCGTCATCTCTCTTCATCTGGGATCATGTTCTAGAGCCGACCCTGCGCAGCAACCATGAAAGGCTTAGGGGCCAACCGTAGTCACCATCTGTCCGACACCTGCGACCCTACCGCGGGCCCCCAGGAGCCCCTGTGTCCCTTGGCCCCGGACCCCCATGCTGCCTTCCTCCTGAGCCCCACCATCAACCATTACGCCACTCTGGATCCTCACCTCCATCATTTTCCTGTTTCCACCCCAACGACGCTGCAGTCGGACTGCCTGCTGCCCTTCAACAACCAGCTGACCAACAGCAGCACCTTCCCACGCCTCCACTACACCAACCAGCCGGAGCAGAGCGACTACACACAGGTACTGACACCATACTGCATTTATTTGATTAAAAATACAGTAAAAACAGTAATATTGGGAAATATTATTACAATTCTAAATAACCTTTTTTTTATTTGAATTTATTGTAAAATGTAATTTATTCCTGTGATGCGCAGCTGAATTTTCAGCATCATTCCTCCAGTCTTCAGTGTCACATGATCTTCAGAAATCATCCTAATATGCTGATTTGCTGCTCAAGAAACATTTCTGATTATTATTAATGTTGAAAACAGTTGTGCTGCTTCATATTTTTGTGGAAACTGAAATACATTTTATTTAATTTAATTTTTTTAAGTGGAAAGTTCAAAAGAACAGCATTTATTTGAAATAGAAAACTTTTGTAACATTATACATGTCTTTACTGTCACTTTTTATTAATTTAATGCATCCTTGCTGAATAAAAGCATTTGCTAAAAAATTTATTCTTCTCCTTCAAATAAAAAAGTACTGACTCAACAAGACTGAACAATAGTGTAGATGTAAAATATAAAATAAATTTATAAACAATATACATTTGAATAGAAATCGATAAAAAAAAGCATGGAATACACATCAAAAATTATTTTATTCATGCAATTATTCATCTTGTCCATTATTTAATGCATTATGCATCACAATATAAATTCATATGTTTTGAGTTTAAAAAGGTAAGTTTGTTGACTAATATATATTTATTGAAATTCGTATTAATATATTAATATGAAAGGGTTAGTTCACCCAAAAATGAAAATCAGGCTGTTTTTTACTCACCCCGGAGGCATTCTAGATGTATATGACTTTCTTCTTTCAGACGAATCCAGTCGGAGTTATATTAAAAATTGTCCTGACTATTCCAAGCTCTATCATTGCAGTCAGCGGGTGTTGCAGTGCTTCAGTCCAAAAGAAGTTAAATAAAAAGCACCCATCCATAAAAAAAAGTGTCTCACACGGCTCCGGGGGTGAACAAAGGCCTTCTGTAGCGAATCGATGCGTTTTTGTAAGAAAAATGTCCATATTCAAAATGTAATAATCACTTTAATCTAGCTTGCGCTCACAGTTGTACACGGAAGCAGCTCCGGGCAGATGACGTATGAGGTCAGCGTTGCGCATGCGCCGGTGAATCTCGTGAAAACCAACGTTTGTTAACAGGAGCAAAGGAAGCAAAGTTTCCTTACTTTAGCAAAGGAAAACCAGTCTCCTCTCGGCTTATATCGAAATCCTCTGACATTAATTTTTACAAATCCTCATTTTGTACTTCTAATTCTTGACCGTTGTTTTGTTTTGATCTCTCTGCTGCGTTTCCGCATGCGTCACTTCTGAGCGGCGCATGCGCAGTGCTGAACTCATACGTCATTCCCCCGGAACTGCTTCCATTTACAACAGTGAGCGCAAGCTAGATTAAATTGATTATTACGTTTTAAATATGGTTATTTTTCTTATAAAAACGCATCTATTCGCAACAGGAGGCCTTTGTTCACCCTCCGGAGCGCGGAGCCCTGTGAAATACTTTATTATGGATGGGCGCTTTTTATTTCACTTCTTTTGGACTGAAGCACTGCAACACCCGCTGACTGCAATGATAGAGCTTGGAATAGTCAGGACAATTTTTAATATAACTCCGACTGGATTCGTCTGAAAGAAGAAAGTCATATAACACAAGCTAATTTTCATTTTTGGGTGAACTAACCCTTTAATACACATATTTGTATTTATTATTAATTATTATACAAATATTTGAAATTATTTATTATTATTAAACTTTAATTTAATTAATTTTAATTTAATTGAACTTTTAATTTAAATAATTAATTTGTGCATTTGTTGTCATAAATAAACAAATACATAATAAAATTTAAAAAATGTATTTGAAATGTTTGCATTTTGCAATTTTAAATGCAAAAAATGAATATGTATATTAATGTATATTAAAAATAATATGTATATTTATATGTGATATTAATATGTATGACCAAAAATTACAGCCAGTTGACAGTCTCTGGTGATAAAATCAATGTCAGTCAAACAGGACTTCATTTGAACTTTTCTTGACATTTTTTAAATGCTTTAAGATAATATAATAAATAAATGTGTAGTAGTAGTAGTAGTAGTAATAATAATAAGAATAAATATTTGTATAATAATTCATAATAAATAAAATATTTGTTAACAAATCCTTATTTATATTTAAACTAATTATAACATTGTGCATGTGTTATACAAACACTGGTATAATAAACATAAATAATAATAATAATAATAATAATAATATAATTAATAATAAATACAAATATTTGTTACAAAATAATTTATTTATATTTGAACTAATTGTAATATTGTACAGGTGATATACTGTACAATTGTTTGTATGATAATAAATACATAAATAATAAGTGCAATAATAATAATAAATGCAAATATTTGTTTAATAATTAATAATACCATATAAATATTTGTTAAACTGTTCTAATATTGTGCATGTGACATATGTAATACAGTCAACAAATGTACAGTTTTGAAATCATATTTAGCTCACACTTAAAATAGTAAGTAGTGTAAATAGTGTATCTGAATATTTTTCAATTAATTTTATGATGGTGTGTTTTGTCTCAGCAGGCTTGTGTGGTTCAGACCGGTAGTCGCTCCGGGACCCTCACGTCCTCCATGTCCATGGGCATGGGTTTGGGTCTGGGACTGGGTGCTCCAGCCATGATCAGCAGCGGCACAGCCACCATCTCATCCGCGGCGGCCGCCAAGATGAACCGGCTCCCGGCCAACCTGCTGGACCAGCTGGAGCGCCACCTACCACTGCAGCGGGACGGCTTCAGCACGCTGCAGTTCCACCGGCGCAGCCGCGGCTCCAAGCAGCGCAGCGAGAGTCCCAGCCGCATCCGCAACCTGGTGCAGTCCGTCCAGAAACTCTTCGCCAAGTCCCAATCCCTGGAGGTTTCGGCGGTCAAAGGGAGCATCACCGCAGGCCAAGCCGGCGATGCGGCCAAAGCGACCCGGCGAAGCAAAAGCAAAGACCCCGCCAAGACCGAAGGCACCAAACGCCGTCCGCGACCCAATCTCTCAGGCTTCTGGAGCTCGGATGACGGTTTGGAGGACGAGCCGCCGGCTCAACCCGCCACAGGCCCATTAGCGGTGGCGTATCGAAACCCTCTTAGCATGATGACGCTGGGCAGGGCCGTGTCGGACAGTCAGGCGGCTCCCAGACCGCATCCGCAGGGCTACAACACCATCGCGGCGCATTCGCTCAAATCCTCCAAGAGCAGCGGCGACCTCAAGCCCACGGTCAGCCTGCCACCCTCCACGGGCCAGACGGGGGAACACATGCTTGTGAAGAGAGGCTCGTGGTCCACGCTGACCCTCAGTCAGGCCCGACAGGTGCTTCAGAAGAGCTCCACCACCGTCAACCGGACCCTGCTCAAGTCCAAGTCCTGCCACGGCCAGGAGATGACCTGCAACTTCCTACAGGTAACACACAGACATGAAAGAAAGACAAATGGGAGAGAGATTTCTTAAGACTGTGACAAATACAACAAGAATAAGGCATAGAAGATTTCATAGTAGTCTGTATGTTGATTGTAATACCAAATAACCATTTTGTATCACTTTTTTATTATTTATCACTTATTTATTATTTTTTATATGTTATATATTAAAAATAATTTATATAATAATAAATATACCGTATATAATAAATAATAATAAATATATAAAAATAATAAATACAATAATAATGATTTTTAAACATAATATGTAATGTTATTACAAACATAATTATTATAAAATATTATATGTATTTTTTAACAAATATTTATATACATAATAATAATAATAATAATAATCTCAACAGCATTTTTCAAATATGTTTAAAATTTGTTTTCAAATATTTGTATAATAATTATAATAATAATAATAATAAATGCACTAACAATTATAGTAATAAATCCTATGCAAGCACAGACACACAAATATGAATAATATTAAATATTTAAAAATCAAATATTTGAACAAAATTGTTTACTTTTTTAATAATAAATGCATCAGTAATGCATGCAATAATAATAATAAATACAAATATTTATTTTAAAAAAGATACATTACTATAAATGGCCAATTACTACTATAAAGAACTCATCACATGTATTTTAAAGTACATTTCCGATGTTTTAATTGACATCCTTTGCCCCAGATCCATTGTGGCTAGTGTAAGTGTATTATGTCTTTTGGCAGGTGCCTGCAGGTGACTGGAGCGGGACGCTGGGTAAGGGAGGAGGCGGCACAGGTGAGATCCCGTGCAGGCGGATGCGCAGTGGCAGTTACGTTAAAGCCATGGGAGACATGGAGGACAGCGAAGACTCGGACGGACCTCCTTCACCCAAACCTTCGCCCAAAACGGCTGCCAGACGCCAGAGTTACCTGAAGGCCACACAACACTCGCTCAGCGAACAGCAGCCGCCGCTGCCGCCACGCAAGTGAGTCAAACACGCAATACCTGCTACATACGCACCATACACCAGCCACAACATTATACCTGCTACATACACACTACACGCCAGCCACAACATTATACCGGCTACATACACACTACACACTAGCCACAACATTACCTGCTACCTACACACTACACACCAGCCACCACATTACCTGCTACATACACCCTA
>NW_015505568.1:246006-272045 GCF_001515645.1 Sinocyclocheilus grahami | reverse complement strand
TATATATATTTTTTTTTTTTAATGGTTTTAGTTTTTTGTTTCAGTTAACTACAATGACCCTGACTATAATAATACAATTTTTACAGTCATAAATAAACATTATGAACTTATGAACACAAAGCTCCACATGCACAATGACATTCAATTCATTAGATTATCTTATGTGATAATTGTTGGATTATTTTAAGCACATCACTTAAATTGCATTATTAGTGCCTTATCTTAATAAATATCCTAAACTGAACATCTCAGCACTGATGGTATCATGAACATATTCATTGTGACCAGCGGATGGCAGTATGTTGACAGGTTAATTAGTAAAAGCTTCATATCAGAAGAGTTCAGGCACAGGACGACTGATACTCTTTAAACATGACTCACTTTCTCCATAGCAAAAGAAAACTACAAAAAAAGATCTCTTTAATATCTTGATTGTTTCTCATAGATGGAGACTTTTACTGAAGTCTCCTGCTTCTCGTATGGTTCTTCTGGAAGTAATGTCACACACCATTGATATTACCTGAGAAGTTAAAATAAATACGCTAGAAAACCACACGCTTTCAAGGACGTGTGGAGTAAGAACATATAAGGGAGCTGAAGTGTTTAAAACATACGAGCACAGATCAGCTGAATGATAAAGTTTACCCTCTTTAACTGTATGTTGTTAAACTTGAATGTACAAAGCAAACTGTTAGCTGAAATATCCACTAAATAAATAAAACACTGAAATAAGTGTGTGCGGTTTATCCATCAATCAGATGCACATGAAGGTTGTGTTCATTACTATAGCAACAGCAGGATCCCGGGCGAGTTTTCTGTCAGAATCAACATTGACCCAATTAATTTCTAATATTAAAATAAAATTATATACAGCCTCAGCAAACCTCCAAATGATTTAAAATAAGCATTAAGGTAAACTAAAACTTAAAAAAAATATTTCTTTCTTTTTTTCACCCTCTCAACAACAATTTTTTTCTTTGAAGCTCCAGGGTTCTCACTGTCTTGGAAAACCTCTACATTTTAAAAGTGTGATTTCTAGACCTGAAAAAGTCATTTAAATTAATATAATTTTACAACTGTATGGGCATTTTTATAATAAATATATTGTGCAAAACGCTTATATTTATTATAATTTATATATATTATATTGTTATATTTATTTATCTAAATATTTAATCAGGTACAAATTGTGAGTAAAGCACATATATATATATATATATATATATATATATATACATTCTGTATATATATACACACACACACACACACACACATCCTTGTTGGTCCTGGAACAACATTTTTGTCAATGAGATGTTAGAAACAGGGAGAAAAATAGGTTTTGAGTTCGGATTGAAGCTTGAAATAGATCATTTATAATTAATTTACTTGGAAAGTTATGCAGTCGAGTCAGTTGTTGATGAATCTTAGACACAAACAACAGACTTTGATGTTGAATGGTCATGTAACGGCCCTTCCTATCAGGCCAAGCCCCTGTCCCTTCATGCGGGAGCAGTTTGGAGTGGTGTGGTGTGACCACTCAGACGCACTTTCACTCTGTCCAATAAAAGCACTGTTAAACTTCACTACAAAGCATCCTGATGCACGATGACCACCTCCACCACCATCCTGACTGAATCCTCACTGAACTTTATTTATTTATTTATTTATTTTATAGCTTGGTCAAGTTGGTCAGAACTGTTCCTCTGTGCTGCACCTGGCTCTCGCTCGCTACTGAAAATAAAATTAAATGTTACTAGCGGAGTGGCAGAAGGGAGAAGGATGTAAAGGTTTCCTCTAGGGCTGCCCCCCTAATAAAAATTATATTAGTTGGCTAGTCAAAGAAAAAAACAGTTGGTGTCCGTGACAGACAAATAACAGCTGGTCCTTACAGTATATTGGGCAGTAAATCCAAACGATCGCCTGTTCTTCAGCGAGCACAAATATGGCTTATCATTTGAAATTGAAACAAATCTGTAGCCCAAGTAGAAGCAGCTTTGCACGGCCGCTCGCTTTAACGTTAACTGAGATAAATGTGTGCTATTAGGAGCATATTCAAGTGTTTGTACGGAGTATGGAAGCTGTTTAGAGTGCTACTGCGTGACATGCAGGTGCTGGCACGATCACTGGTTTCTCCTGATAATAGTGGAAACAAAATAGGCTACACCATCATTTTTGCTCATGCGGATAAGAGTAATACATCATTCGAAACTGTAAAGAGTCTACTTTTATTTGTATACTCTCACAATAGCAACAATATGTTGTGATTTTGTAAAATAAAGGAAACAAAAAGAATGCGCTTTCTGCCGCCTCGGTCTCTGCATCACAAAAGTGAAGCGAAACTCAGCATCTAGGCTACTTGCCTCACAGACATGAGAAATATATCTATAGTAAGCTTGAAATGTCTACTTTAAAATTAACCAAATTGAATAGAAAAGAAATACTCTCTGATTATGTACTCTGTATTAAACTTGTATTTCTCTCTGAAGGCTTGTCACTGTGGAGATGGCGAGTCAGCATCATCAACTTCATCTTTGCAGCTGACACTGACTCAGAAAGTACTAGTTTATTAATAAGTAATTAAAATATCTCCCACCCATAAATATTTACATAATTCAATTAATATAAACGTGCAACTATAGTCGACTAATGGCTTAAATGAATGACTAGAAAATCAGGGGCAGCTCTAGATTTCTCAGGGATGTTGATCAGCCGTTTCCTGCACTCATTCTCTGGTGTTTGTGTGTGTTTCTCTCAGCCGTATGCCGTCTCTATGCGAGGTCTCCACCAATCGCAGCCTGGATAACCTGGACTGTCTGATGGGAGCGGATGAAGCAGGTCTGCTGCATTGGGACGCTGATGGGGGATTCGGTCAGCGGTGCTCTACACTGGGTCGAGGGTCCACCATGGGCCAGGTCACAAACATAATTTCATTCATTTCAAGTTATTAAAGCATCACTGTTACTATTATTATTGATATTACTTGGAGTATGTATATGTTTTTAATATGTAATGGCTAGAACACGCTAGTTACCACACCCTAGTAACACCTAAACACCTTAACAACCACATAGCAACATCATAGCGAGCCCCAAAGCACTCTAATAACAACAAAGCAACAGCAAAGCAAACCCTAGAACACCCTAGTATCCATATAGCAACACCATAGAAACCCCAAGAACACCCTATCCACATAGCAACACTCTAAAAACCACATAGCAGCACCATAGCAACCATATAGCAACACCATAGAAACCCCAAGAACACCCTATCCACATAGCAACACTCTAAAAACCACATAGCAGCACCATAGCAGCCATATAGCAACACCATAGAAACCCCAAAAACACCATAGTATCTGTATAGCAATGCAATAGCAACTTCTAGAAGAACCTAGTGGACACATAGCAACTCCAGAACACCCTAGCAACACCATAGCAACCATATAGCAACACCATAGAAACCCCAAAAACACCATAGTATCTGTATAGCAATGCAATAGCAACTTCTAGAAGAACCTAGTGGACACATAGCAACTCCAGAACACCCTAGCAACACCATAGCAACCCCCAAAACACCCTAGTATCCACATAGCAACTCCAGAACAACCTAGCAACCACATAGCAACACCATGGCAACTCCAGAACACCCTAATATCCACGTAGCAACACCATAGCAACCCCCAGAACACCCCAATATCCACATAACAACACCATAGCAACCCCCAGAACACTCTAGTGACCACATAGCAACACTCTATAAACCAAATAGAAACACCATAGCAACCATATAGCAACAACATAGCAACTCCAGAACATCCTAGCATCACCATAGCAACCCCCAGAACACTCTAGTGACCACATAGCAACACTCTATAAACCAAATAGAAACACCATAGCAACCATATAGCAACAACATAGCAACTCCAGAACATCCTAGCATCACCATAGCAACCCCCAGAACACCCTAGTGACCACTTAGCAACTCCAGAACATTCTAGCAACCATATGGCAACCCTCTAGAAACCACAGCAGCCAAGCATCCTAGCAGAGAGTTTTGCTCTGGCACCGTCTCTCACATTTTCTTCTTCAGATGTAAAATATCTCTTGTGAATGTGTACGCTTTGCATCACAGAGCGAACGCTGAAATGTGTCAGAGAGGTTTTGCTGATTACTTGACCTCAGGAACGGAGTGTTCCAGATTAAAATGCTGTAAGACATCCTTAAGCTAGTCTAAAGAGACGTGGAGAGTGGGAAATCAGTTCGAGGGCATGTTATCAGGACGAGATACTCAAGCGTTCGCTCTACTGATGGAGACATCAAGACTCCTAAAGCGAGACGAGGCTCTGAAATGATTTCTAAAGAGGAAAGAGAATTGATTTTTTTGGAGATCTGTTTTGCTCAATGGGATAATGTGCTGTGAAGACTGATGGATGATTCATGGAGAAGTTGTTTCTGAGATGCAGAGGGAAAGAAGTCAGGAAAAATGAGGACAACAGCTAATTTGCAGCACTCCTAAGTATTTTTCCTGGGAATTAGCTTGTGATTTTTAGTTTATTGAGCTCTTCGGTATGGTTTGGCATATGTATCTGTTGTTTGTTTGTCTTTAATTGTCAGATTTATCCTTGACAAACACACAAGCCTTCTGTTCTGTTGTGTCTCTGTGAGATGTGTCTCCTGCTGGACAAACACTCTCTCTCTACTCTTTACTCTGAGGCTTTGAGATTATGAACCGTGATTGTGTTTGTTTGCAGGTTAGTTTGGAAAGACTTAGATTCAACCGAATCATTTTGGAGTTGATAGACTCTCTGAGGCATTTTCTCTGCATTCTGCCTGATGGATTTGGAGCAAAACAAAGTGGGAAATTATATTTAAGCAAAAAGAAAATCAACTACTTTTTTTGAATTACTTGCATAGATATTAAAAACAAGCCTTTTTAGGACATTTAAGATTTTTTTTTTTTTTTGCATTATGACGTTTTTCATGACAACGATGCACTGTCTGCCTTAAATTCTCATTACTGTAATGCAGATATTTTACTGTTGTCATTTTCAATAGGGATTATCATTAGATTCAAAATAAAACATATACTGTATTACTGTATTATGATTTTTTTGGAGATCTGTTTTGCTCAATGGGATAATGTGCTGTGAAGACTGATGGATGATTCATGGAGAAGTTGTTTCTGAGATGCAGAGGGAAAGAAGTCAGGAAAAATGAGGACAACAGCTAATTTGCAGCACTCCTAAGTATTTTTCCTGGGAATTAGCTTGTGATTTTTAGTTTATTGAGCTCTTCGGTATGGTTTGGCATGTGTATCTGTTGTTTGTTTGTCTTTAATTGTCAGATTTATCCTTGACAAACACACACAAGCCTTCTGTTCTGTTGTGTCTCTGTGAGATGTGTCTCCTGCTGGACAAACACTCTCTCTCTACTCTTTACTCTGAGGCTTTGAGATTATGAACCGTGATTGTGTTTGTTTGCAGGTTAGTTTGGAAAGACTTAGATTCAACCGAATCATTTTGGAGTTGATAGACTCTCTGAGGCATTTTCTCTGCATTCTGCCTGATGGATTTGGAGCAAAACAAAGTGGGAAATTATATTTAAGCAAAAAGAAAATCAACTACTTTTTTTGAATTACTTGCATAGATATTAAAAACAAGCCTTTTTAGGACATTTAAGATTTTTTTTCTTTTTTGCATTATGACGTTTTTCATGACAACGATGCACTGTCTGCCTTAAATTCTCATTACTGTAATGCAGATATTTTACTGTTGTCATTTTCAATAGGGATTATCATTAGATTCAAAATAAAACATATACTGTATTACTGTATTACAGACAATTTACTACGGCATAAATTAAAACCCAGACAAAAAATACTATCATGTTGTATAAATATTTTACTGTTTAAATAACGTCATTAGTTTTTTTTCCACAATACAGTATTTTTTTTTAAATATCATAAACAATAAGGCCACAGTATTATTAGACCTAAAACAGGATGAACTTTTCTGTAAGTAAAATACACTTTTTTCCTATATATTATATTATGTAATACATATTTTTGAAATAATTTAATTACATTTTTTGACAGACGAATACAAAACAATACAAATACTCTTTTTCTTTTTTTCTACAGTTTTCCCAGTTGTGGGGGATGTTTCTGAATGATTTTTTTGCTGAAATATAGTCCAAATTCCAAGCATTTTTATACCAATTTATAAACTCCTCATCCACAGACAAGGATCAGTACAACTGTGAAAGGAATACATTTAAGGATTTGTTTTCTCATTTCATGCCACAGTTGTTGCATTAGACTGAATGGAAACCACTCAAGGAAACCTGGCGTTTCCTCATGTCTGCACGACGATGCATCAGTCCACCCTAAAGCGCCGGCTGCATCTCACCCCGTGCGAGGCGCGTTTGTGGGTGGGCAGCGGCCGTCTGCCCCACAGGCCTCGTGCGGGACGTTTCAACGTGCACATGTCCTTTCAGGTGGAGCAGGGCTACCGGAGCAGCGCAGTTTATAGCCAGCTGGACTCTCAGGCGGTGGAGGCCTTGGATCTGCCCACACCCACCTGCTTCCGCTCCCGGAGCCACAGTTACCTGCGCGCCATCCAGGCCGGATGCTCTCAAGACGACGATACGGGCTCCGTGGACTCCGATGAGACGCCACCTATATCCTCATCCATCAGCAGCTATAACAGCGCCACCGGTGAGTATTAAACACATGAAAGCGCACACTCATACAGGATCACATTCATGGCCCATGGACCATTCCTTAAATTCTCATTATTGTACTGTATCCAGACATTTTACTTTTGTCATTTTCATTATTTTCAGTAGGGAATCTCATCAGATTTTAAGTAAATATACATACAGTGCAAAACATCTTATAATTTTCTCTTTAAATAAACTTACAGTACCGTTCAAAAGTTTGGGGTTATTATAATTAATACTAAGCACACACTCATACAGGATCACATTCATGGCCCATGGACCATTCCTTAAATTCTCATTATTGTACTGTATCCAGACATTTTACTTTTGTCATTTTCATTATTTTCAGTAGGGAATCTCATCAGATTTTAAGTAAATATACATACTGTATTACAAATAATTTACACCAGTGTAAATTAAAAGCCAGACAAAACAAATCATGATGTATTTTACTATTTAAATAACATCTTTAACATATTTTTAGATATCATAAATGTCACAGTGCAAAACATCTTATAATTTTCTCTTTAAATAAACTTACAGTACCGTTCAAAAGTTTGGGGTTATTATAATTAATACTTTTATTCAGCAAGGATGCAAATATTCAAAAGTAAAGACATTTACAATGTTAGAAAAGTTTTCTATTTCAAATTGATGTTGTTTTGAACTTTGCCGTAAAAAAAAAAAAAAAGAAGAAAATAAATCGACCTGGTTGTCGTGTATCACAGAGATAGCACTGAATTTGCACATGCAGAAACAAGGGTGTTGATAAAGTAGACAAAGTCCAGGATAGGCAATATAATATCCTGATCTCGTGGACTTTTCAGTTATCATGATGTCATTTTATTGCCTCCAAAGGTGATGTCAGTGCAATCAAACAGGCCTTGTTTATCTTTCTCAGTAATAAAGACTTCAGTGTGAAGTCGGATCTCTTTTGCTTTGAGAGGTCCGCATGTGGGCGAGTCCAGACAGATGATCTGGAATCATGGTGTGAGGGTAAAAACAGCCGCTAGACCATGTCGACTGTCTTAAAGAGATAGTTCACCTGAAAAAAATGAAAATTCTCTCATCATTTACTCACCCATTTCATCTCAAAAGGCTTATATAGAAGTGCATGAGACACATGGACTAGTTTGGTCTATTTTTGGAGACAGACAAAGGCTTTTGGAAGGATTTGATCCTTTCATTTCATGTGGTCATTCAGTTCATGTGGTCAAGATTGTGGAAGTTTGTTTCCTCCACGAGATAAAAAATAAAGGTAATTACGACTTTTTATCTCACAATTCGGACTTTTGTCTTGCAATTCAGAACTGCAAGGTATAAACTCGCAACTGTTAGATATGAATTTGCAAATCTGAGAAGGAAAGTCTGAATTGTGATATATAAACTCAGAATTGCAAGACAAAAAAGTCTGAACTGTGAAATAAAAAGTCGTAATAACTTTACATTTTTTTTATTCCATTGTGGAAAATAAAACAGAATTGCGAG
This sequence comes from Sinocyclocheilus grahami, assembly GCF_001515645.1. NCBI lineage: Eukaryota > Metazoa > Chordata > Actinopteri > Cypriniformes > Cyprinidae > Sinocyclocheilus > Sinocyclocheilus grahami. Next base: position 263,838 of record NW_015505568.1, on the reverse strand, counting down.
ATGTAAAACTCAGAAATCAGAGAAAAAATAGAATTGTGAGATGTCAACTAAGAATATAGAGGAAAAAATAGAATTGTTAGAAATAGACAATTTCCAGATGTAAACTAGAAGTCTGAGGAAAAAAATAGAATTGCGAGATGTAAAGTCAGAATACAGAAAAAAACTGAATTGTGAGAAAAAATGAGAATAGCGAGACGTAAACTCAGAATACACTGGGAAATAATTTGAGAAAAAAATTGAAATACAAGATGCAAACTCAGAAATCTGAGAAAAAAAACTAGAACTGTGAGATCTAAACTCAGAATACAGAGGAAAAAACAATTGCAAGAAAAAGACAGAATTGCAAGATGAAAAATAAGAAATCTGAGAAAAAAATTGAATTGCGAAATGTAACTCTCAGAATAGAGAAAAAAATCTGAATTGCGAGGAAAAAAAGATGTGAATTTAGAAATCTGAGAAAAAAATTGAATTGTGAGATACAAACTCTCGATTGTGGGTTCATAACTTGCAATTCCAATGCTATCTCACGACCGATTCGTACGTATTTTACGAGGTGGCTAATTCGTACGAATTCGTAGGACCTCACTCGTACGATTTTGTACGATTTGTCTAGACCCCAGTGACGGGTAGGTTTAGGGGCGGGGTTAGGTGTAGGTCATTCGTACAAATTCATACGAATTGTGCAACTCGTAAAATACATACGATTTAGCACAAATCGTATGAATTTGTACGTGTGAGGTCATACGAATTAGCCTCCTCGTAAAATATGTACAAATTGTCGTGAGATCAGGCTGGCAATTCTGAGGGGAAAAAAGTTAGAATTGATGTAAACTTGCAATTATGAGTTTCTAACTTGCAGTTGTGAGACATAAACTCACAATACTGAGGAACAAGTTAGAATTGCGAAATGGAAACTCACAATTGAGAAAAAAAGTCGGAATTTTGAGATTTATAACTTGCAGTTCTGAGGGGGGAAAAAAAGCCTTAATTGATGTAAACTCATAATTATGATTTTTTTTTTATTACGTTAAGTTTCCATACAAGATCCATTAGACTGCTGCAGTCTCAGATGACCACTGCCAAGTGTGTCACAGCAAGATGTCTCACTCTCTCTCTCTCACACACATAAACAAAATCTTCTGACCTACATTAGCACTGGTGGTGTCCTGAGGAGATGAATCCTTCAGCTTAACGCCTAATATTTCTCAGCCCATCATGACCAACTCTGGCAAAACTTCCATCCACAAATTAAACCTCATCTTAACCGGTTTTCAGAGAAATTAACAGACATCAAGCTGATTAGTTTGGCACAAGTCTTGATAAACCAGCAGCCACTGGGCCCGAGTCTGATTTTTGCAGTTGAGCTACTTTATTTGTATTGCATTTTACTGTATTTTGATAGGTCTTATGATTTAATATATGAAAGGTGGACAACATTCCCATAATTTCATGATGGTCTTAAACACAGTTGTACACTCAGAATAGCATATAATGAAATCTAGTCTATTTTTGGAGAGGAATCTGGCTAATGCTATTTAGTTTAGGTAGCAAGCTGTCAAGAAAACCAAACCTTGGCCATCTGTTTACCACTTCTGCACTTCTTCTGCATTAAAAAAACAAAACCTGTGCTATTTTGCCCAGTCCATGGCTATGTTCGAAATAGCATACTACTCTCTTGTGCACAGTAGTTCTGATTTTTTTTTCAGTATGCATACTATAAATGAGCAGCTTACTGCATGACAAACTGTATCCCAGAATGCAATGCGCTTGACTTGACCTTCCATTTCCAGCGTGATGGATGAATCTGAAGTAACATGGGCATAAATGTCTTCCATTTGATCAGAGTGACACATTTGAAAGATTTTTACACAAAATCGGATATCTTGCTGAATTATAAACATACAGTATGATGGGGTCACATGACCACAATGTAGAAAAAAATATATTTTTTTCTTTTAGAAAAGAAATATTCCTTTGAATGAAGTAAAACAGATGATAAATGTAAGACTAGGATGCAGTTCATTTTAACACTTAGAAATTGTGACATCTCAGATTTACTTTTGGTACTTAAGTACTTTTAAAAGCAAGTACTTCTGTACTTTTACTTAAGTAAGCATCTGTCTTTACAACCTTTCACTTGTAATGGAGTAATATTTGACCAGCAGTATCTGTACTTTCACTCAAGTAATAGAGTTGTGTACTTTGTCCACCTCTGTAATCTAATAATAATAATATAATAATAACTTTATTTTTATATAGCCCCTTTAAAGCAGCATTTGAAGGCACTTTACATAATAAAACAAACACATAAAAATTACAACACATATTTAAAAGAACAGACTAAAACATACAATTTAGAATAATCAAGAAAAAGCAAGCCTAAAAAAAAAAACTTTCGATTTAAAAGTACATAGATTCTGTGCATCTCTTATTGTAAGAAGGGAGTGCATTCCAAAGTCTAGGGGCGTAGGATGAAAAAGCTCTGTCCCCTACAGATCGCATGCAAGCGTGTCTGTGGAACAGCCAGTAGCTTGTGAGGAGCACAAGTGATGCTTGGGTGTATATAAAGTTAAAAGTGCAGACACATACTGAGGGGCCCGACCATGTAGTGCCTTATAAGTGAGCATAAGCATGCCTGTAGCCAGCTATGAGGTCACAGAGGTCCGGACCGAGGTGTACATTTTTCATGTTCAGAAATAAAATTTGTTCTCTGAATGATGAATTTGCTACTTAAAGCTCCTTATATGAGTGTCTGCATGTTTAGACAGTTTGCAAGAATGTTTAGCGTCAGTGGTATGAAAATGATGTATTGACGCTGGCGGTTCACTCAAGAGAACGAGGCTGGAGAGAGTTGTGAGTGAGGGCATGGGGCGCAGCCTCCACTGTGTTGCCAGATCCAGCTATTATGTGTATTTGGACTTGTCTTTTCCACTTAATTTGACATTTTAAAAAGTTAATAAAGTGGGAAGTTGGGTATAGGGTTAGCGATATGTTTATCTTATGTTATTTGCAAAAGATTTGAAATAATTTTGGTTTATTTTTTATTTATTTTACGGTTTTTATTTTTTATTATAATTTTTTTCATAGCAATATCTGGCAACACTGATCACCTGCCCTTAAACTGACAGTAATCAAAAAATCCCATGGATAGATTATTGCTTACAGGATACCACATTCGTTAAAGGGGTCATATGATGTTGCTAAAATGAACATTATTTTGTGTATTTGGTGTAATGAAATGTGTTTATGCGGTTTAAGGTTCAAAAAGCACATTATTTTCCACATACTGTACGTTATTGTTTCTCCTCTATGCCCCGCCTTTCTGAAACGCGTCGATTTTTACAAAGCTCATCGGTCTGAAAAGCGAGGTGTGCTCTGATTGGCCAGCTATCCAGTGCGTTGTGACTGGCCGAATACCTCAAGCGTGTGACAGAAATGTTATGCCCCTCACCATACGGTGCATCCAGTGGGGACATAATTATGGATTATAATGACTTATACTGTCTTTTTACGCGTTGCGTTGCATCGCGCCGCGTAAACATAAAACTCTGTCTGCATTTGTGATCGGAGAAATGACAAACTACAAATGCTACTCTACACTGCCCAAAACTCACGTTTGAATCTAGACATGTGGGGGCATGTTAGAACGAGCCGTTTTAGGTAGGTGTGGCTGACTCTTAACTTTTATAAAGAATATCTCTTTGGATTTGAGACTTTAGTCTTTGCAACTTTACAGATCTTCTTTATGCACCAAGAGCTTGTAACACTCCAAAGAGAAAGGAAAAATTGAAATTGCATCATACGACCCCTTTAAGGCAAACGCAAAAAAAAAATCATGATATTATCTGTTAGAAACGTTATCAAAAACAGTAGCATTTAACACTAGTAGGCTACACAGATCTGTAGGTTAGACAGAGAAATAAATGAAATATGCAAACACTTGCAATGAAGAAGTCTATGCTACTTCATTCAGTAGGCCTATAGTAGTTAAATGTTCATGCTAAGTCATGCTAAAAACATTCATAAGAGCACTAGACAAAGTTATTATCTATATAGCAATGGTTATTAATGAAAATTATAACAGTAATATGAATAATAAACAACTGATACATTTGTTGAGTGTGGTTTTAGGGACTCAGCAAGAAGTGCGTTACAGTAGTCAATGCGGAGGAAAAAAACAAAAACGAAAGTAGCCAATAACTAGTATTACACTCCAAATTTAACATTTACATTTACGAAAATGCGGTTTTAAAACGAGCCACAGCCCGTGTGAAGCTGAAGCGCACATCGTTTCTCTGAAGAGAAGGCAAGTAGGGATGGGCGTATCGATCCGAAGTATCGATATATCGATACTGCCGCGAGTATCGAAAGTATCGATACTCAAACAAAAAATATCAATACTAAGGTGTGTTTTTTTTACCAGTGGTTTTGTTTATATAACAATAATAATATGTGATCAAACTGTTTAAAATAGCTGGGCTAAGATATATATAACAATTTTTAAGACTGCAGAAATATGTTAATTCAGTATACACCTTATCCCACCGGTTACAATTGTGACTGACCATAAAATACAATTTTTCACACACTTTTCAAAAATGGAATTGATTATTTCAAAGGGTTACTAATGATGCATCATTTGGATAGTTTCATGTCTGGGAAAAATTTGGGATTAAACGGGTTAAAATGCGTTTTAAACATAAAGTTAAGTGGTTTTCATTACCCATTTTACTCTCAGTAATTTAATAATGTGATCAATTTCATCATTTAAAAGTTTAGTGCAGAAGTATCGAATCGGTATCGACGATACTGCCTTGAAAAATATCGGTATCGTATCGAAAACACAATAAGTGGTATCGCCCATCCCTAAAGGCAAGCGGCGATTCTGATTCGACCGCGTCAAGCTCGTACGCCCCGCCCACCAGCCAATGAGAGCGCGGTGCGTGGACGCCTCGAGCGCGTCTCTCTCCAATCCCGCGTCCTGAAAGCGGATTATCGGATCGGTCTTTTTTCCTCGACTCCTCGAGACGTGGATGCTGGGGATCCGTGGAACGGAAGGATATTAAAGCGGGTGGGTTCGGAAGCATCACAGAACAAAAAAGCCTTTCAGTGGATCTTTCAATAGTGTATTTTTTTTTTACGCGACGCGATGGAAGTACGCCGTCGACGGCGATCGCTTCACACACAGAGGAAGAGGAAAAGGTGTGTGGATCTTTGTACGCGGCGCCTCGAGCGCTGGTTTCGGCATGAGCTCGAGGTCGGAGGACATCACGAATAATAACGCGCCAGACATGCATTCAGTGATATTTTGATTCGTTAGCAGGTTAGCTCACGTTAGCATGTGGTTGTGGCTTGAGGAGGTGTGTTTATGTTGATGCATCTGTCTAGACAGGCGAAGCATGACAGCGTTGCCTACCTGCACGTGACATATCGCCTTTTTTTCATTCTAAAATGCTGTTTTAGAGCGTTTCGTGCATTGCACGTGCGAGATCTGAATCCAATCCCACGCAAAGGCCGGTTTCTGTGTTTTGAATCAGGTCGAATGCCATTGTTTGCATTGCAAAGTCAAGGAGAGATAACATAACATTTGAAGAGAGCATGCATTGTTCTTGCTGCTGCTGCTGCTTCTTCTTCATGCTAAATATGTAAAGGATGCTAAATATGTAAAGGATGCAAGATTGCATGGAGAAATGCATGAATATTTTTGAAGTTTACAGCCATGCAAACTAGCTTGTCCTACTTTCAGCAGACTGCTTCTCTTTCTTGGTAAACACTGGTTGTGCTTTGGAGAGAAGATGTGCACTTAATCTAAAAACACGTCCTAATAAGGATTACAAGTTTGAATGGGATGAAAAGGACGGGCTCTGGCTCTGTAGTGTAGTCTGTTACATGTCTTTGCATTTATGGCTTGTATGGACCAAAGGCAGATTTATAATGGCTGGCTCTTTAAACCAATTTCACTCAAATAATGTTCTGAAATTAAAGTAAAACTAGTTTTATCTTCTTAATGCAGTCTGGTACTTTTTACTCATTTAGCTCTGTAAAGCCTGACATAGGAAAAATGTATATATATATATATATATATATATATATATATATATATATATATATATATCGTGTTAAAGTGATTGTGGCGAACTTAGTTGTTGATTTCCAACATGCTTTTAATCATTTACTCACTTTCATGTGAATTCTAAACCTGTATGCTGTTATTTTTCCATTGCAGCACAACATCATTTTAGTTCTTATGCATAAGTCAACGTCCAGCAGGCTTTTGAGGAATGTTTATCTCTCGATCGTCCATTGTATTGCATTACATTGTTTTAAAACTACAGAGCTTTTTATAATACAACTAAGCATTTAATATTATGTCAATGTTATGTAATAATTAACATTATATCATCTATGCAATAAAATGCCTGTTAGGCATCATAAAACTAGTCCACATTGACTCATGCTGTATATTTCGTGTCTTCTGAAGTCATGCAATGGCTTTTTAACGCATGTGGTCACGATGAAGTGTCATGTGAATAAGAGTTGCGTAAAGATACGTCAGAATTTCTCCTTTTGTGTTTCACAGAAGCCACAGTTGCCTCGGTCTGGTTGTATTTTGGATGCTTGTCCTCTGTGTGTTCACAGAAAGGCCATGCAAGGTTTGGCCGGGGCCCCGGGGCCGAGCGACTGGCTCTAATGCCGTTAATCTGGAACTGAGCCACAACTGTGTCATAAACTCATATCACCCTCAGTGCAAAGTACTGAATGTTAAGAGCAAGCTCTACTGCATTTCATTCACCACTGTTGAAGTTCTCGAGGGAGGTCGAGAAGATGTGATTAATTTGGTGCTGCTTTGAGATTTGTTCTCACTATAAAAGTGTTTAATTAAATTGCCACTACATCTCAGAGAAGCCAAGCTGAAGTCAGTCGTTCAGTAGCTGTCAGCGGGAATAAGTAGCCATTGCACTTTTGTTACTGTGGGTTTTGTTTTCCTTAAAGGAACAGTTCACCCAACATAACAATTTACTCTCCCTGAGGCCATCCAAGATTAGGATGAGTTTGTTTCTTCATCAGATTTGGAGAAATGTAGCATTGAATCAGTGTCTCAGCAATGGATGCTCTGCAGTGAATGGGTGCCGTCAGAATGAGAGTCCAAACAGCTGATAAAAACATCACAAGTTATCCACACCACTCCAGTTCATCAGTTAATGTCTTGTGAAGCCAAAAGCTGCATGTTTGTAAGAAGCAAATCCATCAAGACGTTTTAACTTTAAACTGTAACTCTATCCATAATAATGTTTCCTCCAGTGAAAAAGTCCATCTCCTGTTTTCCTCTTACATTAAAATCCAGCCACATATTTGTTTAGAGCTGTTTTGTCTTGTAAATAGTGCTTGATCTGTGCAAATTTCTCTCCTGATTCAGATGAGATGACTTTTTCACTGGAGTAAGCGTTATTATGGACTTGTATTTTAGCTGGAGGTAGGGCTGCACGATAAATATCGCACAATATTTAATGCGCATCTCGTCAGTAAAGCCGGTTCTGTAATCAGCGGTAAATCTCTACACGTGCGTGCTTTCACGTGGAGCAGCATTAACTACACAGAGCCGTTGTTCACTGACAAGCTGCGCAAAACCACGATCATATTTTGCGCATGTTTTGCGAAGCTTGTCAGTGAACAACAGCTCTGTGTAGTTAATGCTGCGCCACGTTAAAGCACGCACCGGCTTTACTGACGAGATGCGCATTAAATATTGTGCGATATTTATCGTGCAGCCCTAGCTGGAGGCAACAGTTTGATGTTAAAAATGTCTTAATGATGGATTTGTTTATTTTGTCTTCTCCAGACATTAACTGATGGACGGGAGTGGTGTGTATTATTAGGGCCTTTCGCACCGCTTTAGTTCCAGAACTAAATGTACGGTACTAAAGTACTGGGACGATTTTGCGCAAACTATTTCCCAGTACCATTTAAAGGGTTGCATTCGCACCGAGAGTGTGTACTAATAAGTGACATAAGCCGGTCGACAGCGTCGTCATTTGTGCACGGTGTTCAACAACAGAAACGAAGAAGAACAACGTTAACAACAGGAGGATGGAGGACGCTGTGATCGGAGCTGTGTGTGTTTGTTGTGTCTCGCGGGTTTCACAATAATGGACATGGAAAGTCGACGTATACGTAAAGCGATTGAAAGAACGGAATCGAGGACTAAGAATCTCCAACGACAGCCGGCAGTGCTACATTTGCTACAAGTGCCTGCACTTCAGCGTCCGTCCATCTATCGCTGTTCTCCATACTTGCGAAATAAGTTGACACAATGTTTACAATATGTTTACACAGCGTTTTAAATCATGGCGGGTGAAGGCATTCTCGTACACGTTTGGCCAATCAATGTCCACTTGCGTCACGATTAGTACCAGTTGTGCTGGTTAGACCCTGCTCTAGAGTAGGAGCTAATTTGGTTCTCGAAAAAGGCAGTCCGGTACTAAAATCGCACCCAGTTCCGGAGGTGCGAAAACGCCAAAAAGCGGGTAGTACCACAATTAGTTCTGGTACTATGAAAAGGTTCCCGTGGTGCGAAAGGCTCTATTGTGACGTCTTTATCAGCTGTTTGGACTCTCATTCTGACGGCACCCATTCTTTTTTTTGACTCTTTTGTATTTAGATTGGCTCTTTGTCATCAAATGGTCAAAGACTGCTGTATAGCATCTGTCCTGGCACCAGACGGTGAGCACATCGCTCAGTGCACAATGCCAGCCAGCTGTGCCAGAGCGAGGAAACAGATTGATCCAATATTGTCTCTGAGCCCCACAATCCCGCGTTGGACTTGTCCTGGCACTGAGTCCTCTATACAGCACGGCCAAGACAGAGGAGACTTGTTCACGAACAGTTCTATCTCTTGAGGGAGGGCAGATATTAGTCCTGATCGTGTCTTTGTGCTCGTCGCAAAACTGTTGACTGAATGTAGTATTTTATCCGAACTCTGTTCTTCAGTGTTGACAGAACTCATATAAAATTGATCTGTCATCAACAGTGTTGGACAGTAATTATAAAGATATATAGAAATGCTGCTTAACATTTTTTTTTGTTAAAAAATAGGGTCCATCACAGTGAATTCACACTGTTTAATACTGTTTTCAGTGCAGTGATTTCCGATACATAAAAAGTTGGGAGTCAAGATTTTTGAAATATTTAAAATATTTAGATTTTTGTTTTTTTATATTCTGTTGTGTTCATAAAGGCTGCATTTATTTGATCAAAAATACAGTAAAAATAGTAATATTGTGAAATTCATTCCTAATTTAAAATAGAAGTTATCTATGTGAATATATAGTAAAATGTAATTTATTCCTGTGATGTAAAGCTGAATTTTCAGCATCATTCCTCCAATCTTCAGTGTCACATGATCTTCAGAAATCATTCTAATATGCTGATTTGCTGCTCAAGAAACATTTCTGATTATCAATGTTGAAAACTAGAGCTGTGCGATATTGAAGAAAAATGCAATATGCAATAACTCATTAAATAATGCGATATTTGATATGCGATATGATAATGCTTAAAGTGCCACATGCTCAGATGAAACGGTTTTACTCAGCTGTTGCCGAGTCAGTTCTGTGAACTTTTATAACTATCTTGTGTCATATATATATGGTTATTTGTATGTATGTACCAAGAGTTCCTGTAAAACCACAACAGATTCCTTGTGTTTGCGCACACTTAAGTGGTGAATAAAGATTCTAATAAGAAAGCACCCCTACAACAACTTCTGAAAGTGAACGGTAGTGTTTTACTCGAGCATTACATAAAAATGTAATTTTAACATGAGTTTAGGAACTGAATAATAAAAAGGAAAAATAAAACGCTGCTTAGAATTTACTCTTTGATTTCAAAATGCACTGATTCTTATTTAAGCTACAAAAGTTATTTAGGTAAGAGCAGTGAGTGATTTTCTCTGTCTTTTGTTCATGGCCCCAAATATTGCAAGCTGTAGCGATATGCATATTACGATATGAACATTTGCGATAATTTCGATATATTGCACAGCCCTATTGAAAACAGTTGTGCTGCTGAATATTTTTGTGAAAACTGTAATATTCTTTTTGCAAGATTTACTTTAATAGATATAAATTTCAAAAGAACAGCATTTATTTGAAATAGAAATCTTTTGTAACGTTATAAATGTCTTTACTGACACTCAATTTAATGCATCTTTGCTGCAAAAAAAAACATTATTTTCATATATATATAAATTGCCAGGAAAAAAAATTCTATATATAATTTAAAATAATCAAAAGTTTTATGCAGATAGGTTCTTTTTATGCTTCAGTAAAGTGAAGTTATGTATATTATCTATTTTTACAGTGGCGTCAGATATGGTTCATCCAACCATATTTGTGATGTTTTTGTTTTTTTTGTGTGCACTCATGTCAGACTTACCATTACATTTTTACTAATAATCTGATTCAGATTGTTTTTAAGCATTTTAAACCACTAGATTATCAAACTTTGGCTATGTCTACATAATTTCATAATATAACACGTATATAATTTCCAGCAGAAATAACCGTATGGTGATATAAAATGACTCATATGGTGGAATAGATTTTGGTCTTACCGCCTACTAGCTTGTACGCTTCCAAAGCAGGTTCTCCTACACTGTTCAGCAGGCTAATAATACACCAGTGAGCGTTATCATCGGGCTTCATGACACACCGTACCAAACCCAGAGTCTCGTCAGCAGATTTCAGCCCATGTTTTATGGGCGACACATTCCTGATGCAGTCTGCCATCAGTCGGCATGAGAGGAATGCTGTGCAGATTTGAGCATGTAAATGCCTGGCTTTGTCTCATCTCTTCCTGTGGCTCCCAAGCAGGGGCTGCTGGGAAAAGACGTGTGAAGAGACTTTGTATTGGAGTTGTGGGAACGTTCTTACAGTCCATCTTCCTGTGTTTTTCAGTCTCCACGTGTACGGCGGTCTGTAAGAAGAATCCTCCGCCTATTCCTCCTCGCACCACCTCCAAACCCTACATCTCGGTGACGGTCCAGAGCAGCACTGAATCGGCCCAGGACACGTACCTGGATAGCCAGGACCAGCGCAGCGAGGTCAACAGCCAATCAGGACGCAGCAACTCCTCCGACAGCATCGCCAGCTCTAGGACAGGAAGTCTGGTCAAGGCCAAGCGGCCGCCCATCCTGCCCCCCATCCCCGCCCCGCGGGAACCCGTGCCCCTGCCCAGCGCGAGAGTGACCACGCCTCCTCCCGCCGTCGTTCCGCCCTCTCCCGCCCCGTACGCTAAAAACGAGCCCGCAAGCCTCACTGTGGCATCTGGCGAACTGCAAGCCCTGCCCAAGAGAAAACTCTCGTCCATTGGCATTCAGGTTTGTACGGGAATATTAATGATGTCGTCATGATGTTTTTATGCTATTGGATGACGTATTCACTAGGGATGCACCGATACTGGTATCGGTATCGGGCCCGATACTGAGCTCATGTACTCGTACTCGTACTCGTTAAAATGCCCCGATACCAAACGCCGATACCACACAGCATGTGATAAGCGCCATATTCAAACAAAGAAACACCGACAACAGACAGCAGAAAGGAGTTAAGGATGTCTACTACGAAGTATATGTATGCAATGAATATAATGTTAAACATTCAGTATTAACGCCTGTATAGCTGATGTGTGCGATCTGATAAACAAAGCGTGCTGAGTGGATTGAGCGCGCGGCAGCGCAGATGTGCGAGCTTGTCGAGTGAATATCCCTTTCTCACAGACATCACTGGAAAGTTTGTAGTTCGGTCGGATACGTCAAAAACAAGTAAGTAAAACAATGCACAAGTTACTTAACGGTAGGGAGAGAGAGAGTGTACAAATGCAATAAAATTATCGGTACTCGGTATCGGCAAGTACCAAAAATAAAAGTATCGGTATCGTGCGAGTACTGGAAAAAGTGGTATCGGTGCATCCCTAGTATTCACTATCAGGTCATGTGACTTCACTCCCATTGGTAGTCGCTGCTCATTTGCATGAGTTTTAACTCCGCTTTGTTGCTTCGCCAGTAGTTGCTCATTTGGAGTCAAAGCGACTTCTGGTTGAGTTGTTGCAAATCATCAGTGTGAACGCATTGTTTGAAATAAGCTTTTTTTTGTTACTGTGCGTTTAAGACTTCGTTTTTTTTATAGTAAATTTAATATAGGTTTTCACAATTTATTATTGTAATTTGATTACAGTAAAACTAAAAGAAATGGCCAATTTACTTGATTAAATAAATATATTCAATAAATCATTAATTGGTTAATAAACACAAACCATTTAATTAATCATTGATAAATGTCTGTTGTATTTTATTTTAGCATTAGTCAGTCTTTGGATTGATAATGATAGAAGCAGAAAAAAGTGAATGCTAAAATAAAGTGCAATGGTTATGTAGTCATTTGTTTGGTGTTTAAAAAAAATAAAAATAATATATATATATATATATAAACAATGACTGTATAATAACATTTTATTGGTAGTGTAAAATTATATAATGTACAATTTAAAAAATATATTTTGAATTATATTAATATATAGCATCATATATTATTATTTATAATATAATGTTATTAATAAATAATTTAATAGAAAATCATTAAGTCATGCTTAGGAAACTGTTACTAGTATATTTATGCAATTCTTTTAGTTTTTTTTATGAAATAATGTTTTATAAAGTAGTTGATATTGTCTGTTGTTTTGTTGTGTAGAAATCATCTTGATCTTATATGTGCAGTTCATTCATACTGTCATTCAGGCTAATTTGTTAAAATATGTAAATGTGGGAGGTCATATGTTAATGATCTCATGAATGTGACGTACCTTATTTATTATGTATTTTAGTGTCGTTAAATGCTCTGGGTGAACTAGGGAGGGAGTTTTGAGTTGTAGCATAGCTATTTGTAATAATAGAATTATTGGATCCTTTTTCGATGAATTATTTCTCTTGTGGCAGGTGGATTGTGTGCAGCCGATTCTGAAAGAGGAACAAACTCCCACCACCAGGTTCCAGTCCATCGGGGTTCAGGTTGAAGACGGCAGGCCGTGAGTTTCCTCTACACCTTTTGCATCCTTAAGATAAGAAAAGTTGCACTTCCATTTAGCACTTTGGAATTTGATGCACATGTTGACGGCAGCACTTCTCACAAGAGCGCGGTCTGATTGCCGTGTGTGAGTGCCGCTGACTCTCTCGCTCTCTCTCTCTCTCACACACACTTACACACACAGAGTGTCTCAGCCATGTATGGAGCTGAAAACACTCCCAAATAATGATTAAGTGCAGACGGCAGGAGATAATGAGATTCTGTGCACATCTCCCACTCGCTTTGTTTCCTGGCGCTCTCCGTTGCAGTCTATTTTCATATCTTTCCATCGCTCTCATTTACATGTCTCTCTTTAAGTTTGCTGTCTCCCACACACCAGCTGTCTGTCTTTCTCCCGGCCTGCATTCCCAGTCTCTGCTCCTCCTGTTCACTTTTTATTTTCTAAGACAGACCAATGAAATGGAGAATATCTAACAATATCTATAACAATATCTAATGTAAACTAGGGAGTTTTTATTGATATTTGTTAAATTGATATTTATAAATCTATTAAAATTTTTGAATTAGTTTTTTTTTTGTAAGCGATTATATAATAACAAAAATAAATAACCGTTTTAAAACTTTTTTTTTTATTCATGATATTTTACAATATAACATTTTAATAAATATATATTTATAAGAATGTCTTTTTAGTTATATAAAAAATATTAATAATTGTTTAATGGTAAATTTTAATATTTACACTTTAATTAATTTTGTGATATGTTTTTTCTAAAATGATGTACAAAACTGAATAAATTAACAATATGAATGATAAAAAGCTATTTATTGATGATGATGATGAAACATATATATATATATATATAAAATAATGTAGAATTCTGAATATTTTATTAGCATTTTTGAATTATAATGTTTAATGAAGTGCATTGTAATTTTGCCATGTTTATAAGAACATAGCAACATGTCAATGCATTTCATTAAATATTGCAATTAATAATAAATATTTAATTTTAGTTTTAAAATAAAAATGTTTTTTTCTCTTGATGTACAAAACTGAATAAATTTAAATGAAAATAAGAAATTATAAGAAAATTTAATTATATTAAATAAAAATTGTATAATATTGTATAATTCTAAATTTTTAATTATAATATTTAAAGAAATGCGTAATCACAATGTCATGTTTATAAGAATAATTAATTTTTTTTATTAATTTTGATATTTAGGATTTTATAATTCATAGTGTTATTTTGTGATTTAAAAAAAAAGAAAATTTATAAATGCTGTTTGTTGCTCTTGATGTACAAAATGTTATATATTTATACATAAATTGATAAAAAATATCATATTCATCATATTAAAAAATTAAACGCATTGTAGAATTCTAAATATTTCAATTTTATTTTTAAATTATATTATCTTTCTAAACAATTATTTTATTTATATAAATTATAATATTTAAAGAAATTCATAATCATGGTGCCATGTTTATTAAAAAATTATAGTATTGTAAAACATTTAGTGATTTAATTAAAATATTTCTGACAAAATGTATGCTGTTTTAGAAGTAGTACCATTATGCTGTGAAGTCATTTAAACAAGGATGAACAAATTGTTCCTTGGCTTGATCATAAGTGTTTTTTTGTTGTTGTTGTTGTTGTTGTTGTTGTTCGTGTAGTTTGAAAGAGTCTTCCAGGGGCCTGTACCATGATGGTGGCTGAACAAACTCAGGGTTACTGGATTAGTTTTGAGTTGACAAAACCAAACCAGTCCAATCCGGCTTTGTTGGTGCCATGAAGCTGATCATCAACTTTCTCTGTCAACTCAGGCTTGATCCTGAGTTAATGGCGCATGTGCACATGAAAGAGTGCCATCTGTAATGAACAGCCAATCACATGCCTTGAAACTGTGATTCACTTCTCGTGAGAGAGTCAGTGCGATTCACTACCAAAGATTAAAATATTGAACAATATATGAAGAATTTAAACACATTTACAAGATGAAACGATCTATACATGAAAGAGGAAAACTTAAAGAAAACATCTTGCCATATAAGTGCAAGTAAAAGTTGTAAAGTTAGTTTATAGAGTTGATCATATTTATTGCGTCAGACTCAGAGATGTGTCACTTTGCTTGAAGCTGATTGGTCAAATTTCAGTTTGAGATCTCTAAACCAGAACATAACCTGCCCCAGAGCAGGTTAGCTGTGGAGTGTAAGTTACTAAGGCAATGAATGCCGCTAAAAGCCAAGCCACTTTCATGGTACCTAAAACCCAGGATTAGTGCAAACTAAACTGAAACTTACCTGGCTAGCCAGCTAATCTGGCTTCATGGTACAGGCCCCAGCTGATTGATTTTAGCATAATGGATTCATAAGCTAATCGAAGTGTGTAGTTTGAGTGTGGCTCAGTGTCTCTTCTCTCTGTGTGTCCAGACTCAGTCGCTTCACTAGCATGGCGTCTAGACAGGAGACGACGGAGGCCGAATCCCAGGAGCAGTCCGACGGTAAACCTTTGGAGAACAAGACGCCCAACCAGTCTCTGGACGGCATCAGCGTTCACAAACCCCCCCGCGCGGATGTGATGCGCGCCGCTTCCGCCTCGCTGCAGGAGAAGCTGGATCCGGCGCTGGACCCCTCCTGCCTCCCACCACCCGACCCGTCTCTGCAGGCTGGGAGCGGCAGCGTGAACGGGGCTGTGGAGCAGCCTGGGGGCCCGGCGTGCCTCAGGGACGGACGCTGGTTCCAGAAGCTTTTGCAGGCCGAGACGGACCGCATGGAGGCCTGGTGTCAGCAGATGGACCAGGAGACCAAAGACAAACAGCTGTCAGAGGACGGTGAGACACTCGCATACAAATAAATCACCATTGCTGCGTCTCAATGTGCCTACTTATACTACGCCCTTAAAGTATGTACTCTTTTGGTGAAGTAGTAGTACACACTTTTGAGTGTGTAGTAAAAGAGTAGGCAAGCTTTGGGACATACTGTCACGTCACAAAACTTTAACGGACGCTCTGTCTGTCACATAATTACACGCATCATGTCACTGTAAACTGGCCTGTCAATCATCGTCACAGTTTTCACATTGCATTTCATTTAACTTCCTACCGTACTGGAGAGAAAAGAAGTAGCTCGTTGATCTGCCAGTCGGCGGGTCTTTCATGCCAAGAACTCTGCTCATATTTTATGCTAGTATAAAATTAGATGACGTAGTTAACATGGTTAACGAGCAAACGGATGTTTATAAAAGTTTACATTGCTGTTGCAGATGAAATATAGCACTGATAACATTAAATAAATAATTTTTACCAGGTTAAATGTTGAATATTAGTAACTCGAACCCCTTTTTCTAAGCCTCTCTACCTAACCAACGGTCGTGCACATCCGCCATGTTTGTAGTTTTTAACGAGTTTTATTCGTGTTTGTAGTTCTGGACAGAATCTTTCACCAAAGCGCAATGGATTGTGGGCAATATTAGCCATCAGAGTGTGCATGGATCCACACTACAAAAATCAACCTGAAATAGTAGACCATGCGGGGACTTTTGGCATGCTCTTTTAAATATACTATGCTTTGGGACACACTTATTCTAATCTCACATACGATTTAGGATGGATAGTATGAAGATTGAGACGCAGGGCATGAGTTTCACTGTCCAGTCTATTCCTGATGGATACAATCAGTTCATTTCAATTGAATTATGTAGTGTGTTATTAATTCCAGGTTAATTATTCAAATAATTGTGTAATTTCATTAAGTTAGTCCGGTGATCTAAAGATCCAAAACAAACATGAAGCCAGCAAAAATAAAAATCCACACACGGTTATATGCAGGGCTTACACCTCCTCAAAAAAAATCTCCTCCTACATTGTTTTTTGTAATGTATGTATTAGGTGTGTAACGGTCCACGTATTCGTACCGAACCGTTTCGGTACGGGTCTTTCGGTTCGTTACGCGTGTGTACCGCATGAATACAGGAAATTCAAATAATAAATAGCGTTTGACCGTCTTTTATGTGGCACGACAGATCGCTGTATAGACGCCTTAGAGAGCCGCTTCTGGGACGGTTCAGAAACGTGCTGGTATAATCCCAACACAAGCACTGACTAGAGCGGCCGCGATCAGCTCCGGTTCCCGTGTCTGAGCCGTGACGCCCCGCAGATTTGTGCAGAGCGGAGCGCGAGTGAACTCGATCATTCCCTCCTCTGTACTACTAGTTTTAACACGAATAAACATGACTGAACATCTCATGCCTCATGTAATTGCTCAATCAGTGTTTCAACCGCGGAAAGACATCAACAATACAGCGTGGAAATAAAACACAGCTCGTTAGTTCACTAGAGAAATGAAGTCTAGAGAGGAGCATTTTGCGAAATATTACACCATATAATCATCATATTTTACTAAACCTGTTAGTCTTAATTACTTAATGTACAGTATGTTTAAATTAATCTGTTATGAAACATGCTATATTTTAACAAATAACTTAGAAATTTTATTATTTATAAGTTAATTTAAAAACTGCATTATGTGCAATTTACATGTTTGCATACATTTTTGAGTGTTGATCATCTATTTAAAAATAAATAGCAATTAAATTTAAGTTTGGGTTAAGTTGTTATGCCTACTTGTAACCTTATAATGTAAAAGGACTCCCTATAGTTTTAAGCATAAGCTAAGATTTTTATCACTAAGAAAATTTAAACTATAACTGAATGTATTTAAAGAAAGAGCAACTTGTTCAGTAAACCA
>NW_015505568.1:243819-245115 GCF_001515645.1 Sinocyclocheilus grahami | reverse complement strand
ACTACTAGTTTTAACGCGAATAAACATGACTGAACATCTCATGCCTCATGTAATTGCTCAATCAGTGTTTCAACCGCGGAAAGACATCAACAATACAGCGTGGAAATAAAACACAGCTCGTTAGTTCACTAGAGAAATTAAGTGTAGAGAGGAGCATATTGTGAAATATTACACCATATACTCTATATTATATTTTACTAAACCTGTTAGTCTTAATTACTTAATGTACAGTATGTTTAAATTAATCTGTTATGAAACATGTTATATTTTAACAAATAACTTAGAAATTGTATTATTTATAAGTTAATTTAAAAACTGCATTATGTGCAATTTACATGTTTGCATACAATTTTTTTTTTTTTTTTAAGTTGAGTGTTGATCATCTATTTAAAAATAAATAGCAATTAAATTTAAGTTTGGGTTCAGTTGTTATGCCTAATTGTAACCTTATAATGTAAAAGGTCTCCCTATAGTTTTAAGCATAAGCTGATAAGATTTTTATCACTAAGAAAATTTAAACTATAACTGAATGTATTTAAAGAAAGAGCAACTTGTTCAGTAAACCATAAAAAAAAAGTTTAGTTTTCCCCCCTGCTGTACCGAAATCATACCGAACCGTGACATTAAAACCGAGGTACGTACCGAACTGTCATATTTGTGTACCGTTACACCCCTAGTATGTATATAAGAAACATTTATAAGATCTATGGGTAAAATTATGAATGAAACATTTTTTGCATTTTGCATTAATGATGTTGTATTAGTTTTTTGCATTAAGGAATATTTACCATTAATATATATATATATGGGAATGTCTTAAGGTAAATTTGATATATTGTATGGTGCTTTTTTTGTGCCTGCGTGCATATTATGATGTCCATGGTGAATATTGATGTTTTAATGGGTGCAGGTGTGCACTAATCAATGTGGCACTGAGGAAAAGCTTTTGTCTCAAAAACGTTTTGCACTTCACTTTTTTTTACGGCCTCTGATAAAGCATTAAATAAAATATTTTTTTAGGAGGTGTAAGCCCTGCATATAACCGTGTGCAGATTTTTATTTCTGCTGGCTTAATATAAATTCTATTAATTATTTTTATTTAATTCTTATTATTTATATATTAATTAATATTATTATTTAATTATTTAGAATCTGTTTAATTGATCATTAATTATTAATAATAATTTAATTAATAATGTAAAAAATATTTTCTTTATTTGTATGTATATATATATATATATATATATATATATATATATATATATTATTTAAATATAATTTAAGCTCAGTTTATAA
>NW_015505568.1:229734-243585 GCF_001515645.1 Sinocyclocheilus grahami | reverse complement strand
TATATATATATATATATATATATATATATATATATTATTTAAATGTAATTTAAGCTCAGCTTAAATTAAATTTTTACTGTTTTAACCTTCTTTAGTTTTAATAGTATTAACAGTGTAACAATGGCTAAGTTCACACTGTCAGTTTTTGGGTTTGACAACCGCATTTTCTTTACAGGTGTGAGTCTTGAAATGTCCGGAGTCAAAAGTAACAATTTTTATATTATATTATATTAATTTAAACAATTATTATCAAACAGTTATATTCATTTAGTAACACAAATATATCTTAGTGTAGGCTATATCTTTTGAGTTTTATAATTCATCATCTTCTTGTCGATCCACCAGTTCACATTTACAACTGCATGTTTTCTGGCTTTGTTCTAAACCAGTGATCCTCAAATCTGGCTCGTGAGATCCACTTTCCTGCAGAGTTTAGCTCCAACACTAATCAAACAAACCTACCTGTGATTTTCTAATGATCCTGAAGACACTGATTAGCATGCTCAGGTGTGTTTGATTAGGGTTAGAGCTAAACTCTGCAGGAAAGTGGATCTCGCGAGCCAGATTTGAGGATCACTGGTCTAAACAAAGAGCAGAAGGGCTTATTGCAAAATGCAAATTCATTCTCTGCCAGCAGGTGGCGCTTTTCGCCAGGAATACAGCCGTTTCCCCCGTAACCACAGTAAACAAAGCAGCAGCACCTGACTTTGAAACTTGCAGCACTCATATTTAATCAATTAAATAGCCTTTTTAAGTGTAAGCTATATCTCATTATACATGTAAGTATACATTTACATGTATATTTAGTTTTTTTTTCACTGGAGCACCACCTGAGTCTTCTCCTCCCATTTCTCCCAGTGATCATTGTTTCCTTCCCGCAGTATTACCGGCACACATATCAATAGCATCACTGGGCTGTAGGTTGCCAAGTTGAGGGGACAAATGGGTTGAAATCTGTATGCGTCAATCGCGTGAGAAAGATGCGTTTCATACAAGACCTGGAATTTGTTGTCGTGATTATTCATATAATGAGGTTTGGCCCATACAAATTATGGGCGTTTAACCGGAAGCGAATGTAGCAAACATATAAAATACGCCCAGTGGGATTTTTTTGTAGAAAGACTAAAAATACGGGAAAATATTTAAACGGGATGAAAGTGGGATAGAATGGTAAAATATAGGAGAATCCCGGGAAAAACGGGAGGGTTGACCTGTATGGCTCTCTCTCGCACTGCATGACCTGTGTCCTGTTCCGTTCACACAGCGCCTGTGTTTTCCGAGAATGCGGTTGTGAGTCCTGAAAATGTACAGGTGTGAGTTCGGTTACAGAATGCGGTTGTTCCGCCCGTAAATAACTGAACTCTGTGTGAACGTAACAGTATTAAGGACTCAAAAACAGGACTGACAACCGTGTTCTGCTGCTGTGTGAACATGGCCAGTGTTTTCAGACTCGTGTAAATCTTAATTCTTTAAAAAAAAAAATTTTTTCCAGTGCCGTTAGGAGTGAAGAGAATGTGCAGGAAGCTGCTGTTAATTGCAGCAGGTTTATCAGGCCGTCCTCATGTCTTTAACTCCGATCTCAGGTCCATTCAGACGCCCGGCGGATCCATGAATAAGGGATGATATCGCGCTCGCTCTAAACGAGCGGCCTCATTAACCAGCTTTAATCAGGAACACCTCTCTGTTGTCTGCTCATTTTGGCTCCTGGAGCCGCTGATTAAAGTCATTAGGCTTGGACCCGGCATGAATGGAGAGAATGGAAATCAGTGGCAGCGTCTCTGATGACGATGATGATGGCGCATGAATGCTGATGTGTTTCTCTCTCCTGCACAAACGCAGTCAATCCGTGATGAGCTGCTCTTTGAGTTTATTGTATGGATATCAGTCTCACGTGTCTCTTTGTGGTCCTGTAGTGTTGGGGAAGGTCCGCAGTGCCGTCGGCAGTGCTCAGCTCTTAATGTCTAAGAAGTTCCAGCAGTTTCAGGGTCTCTGTCAGCAGAACCTGGTGAGTCTTTATAACATCACTTCACTTACAGGCTCAAACACAGTCAGGCTGATTTCATGTCCAGGGCGTATTTCACCCCAAAATCAAAAGGCAGTTCCAATCAATTACTGAATAATGTATAATAATTACATATGTATATTACTATAATAATCCATATGTAAGTAATAGAAAAATAAAAAAGTATATAATTATTTATCTTTTTATTATTATTATTAATATTAAATTTGTAGTTTTGTAAATATATTATATTAAGGAATTATTATAATGTAACCTTTATTCATTGAATTATTTTTTTTATTATTATTTGCAATTATATATTTAAAGATTAATTAACATGTTTGTGTATTTAAAATTATTAAATGTTAATAAAGTATATATTTTATTATTTAATGTTTATTTACATGCATTTGATATGTTTTTGTAATTATTATTAATTAATCTATAAATTTTTCTGCTGACAACTTAGGCTGCAGGATGAGTAGTATAAAAATAAAAAAGCATATTTTTCATATTTATTTTTCATTTATTCCTAATATACTTTGGGAATAAAGAATTATCATTATTTCATCTTTATTCATTTAATTGAAATTAATATGTAATTATATATTTTAAGATTAATGAAAATGTAATGAATTAATAATATTATACTAAAACTCTTAAGATAACCTATAGAAAGAAAAACACACATCTTAAGCGCGCAGAATAATGGAAGTGGACTTTTTTTTTGTAATTGCTTTGAACGATTACGAAATTGTGGCATGCGTAATTGTAATCACGATTAGAAGTTCGATTAATTGTGCAGCCCTATACCAGCCTATAATGACTTGGTTACACTCAAATCCTGTTGGATAAAATCTAGATCCGCCATACATGATTTCCTGTGAAATATTTTCATCACATTGCTGGTGTTCGGATCATCAGAAACTCTCTCAAATGAGGTTGAGGCAGCAGAATGCTGATGATCGGCGCCCTCTGCTGGCTCTCTGTCACAGCATTATTGTGCTGGATTCTCTGCTGTTTTGTCTTGTATTATTCTTGTTAGCTGTTTCCAATTGGAAACAAGATCATATTAAAAATGTGTTGACACAAAAAAAGATCCAGTGGACCTGAAGTGGACAGACTTTGATTCTCTTCCAGACGTTTTTTGTCTTGTTTTTAAGCATTTGGCAGATTCTTTTATCCACCGTGACTCAAAGTGCATTGAAGCTGTGTAGTTCATGTGTGATGTGTGTTTTCGGTCAGGATGCGAGCGCTCAGCCGCGGCCCACAGCGCAGGATCTGGCCGGGTTCTGGGATCTGCTGCAGCTCTCCATCGAGGACATCAGCATGAAGTTTGACGAGCTCCACCTCCTCAGGTCCAACGACTGGAAGATGTCTGAGACACAGGACAAAAAGGTCCAACTGACAAACCTTTCTAGCATCCTAACATGCAGGGCTTAAAGTTCTCCGGCACCGTGCCGGATCTCCGGAATGCAGCGTTTGGCTGCGTTAAAAAATAATCCTACATTTAAAAAAAAATCTTGTTGATTGATATCACTTTCGAGTCCATGAGTTCACCAACCAATGGTATGAGAGGAGCACAGCTTTCACTCTCAACCAAACTAACATTACTAGCCAATCAGAATGTTTTGCTCTTATAAACATGAGATGCACATAATAGTATCCAACTGCAGAGCCCTGATGAATGGAGAAGCGCGACAAAAAGCTACGAGGCGCAATGGTCAAAGATGTCCATCTAGCGCATATTTACATAGAATAACTAATTAAAAAGCAGCGGAGCTTTGTAAATAGTTCAGAGTAATCATGTGATCTCCACAAAAAATATGATTGCCTGTTCACACATGATCTCTTAACGGTAATTTACCAGTAAAGTCTGTATTGTGTGAAAGGGGCTAAACTCTTCCTCAGCATATGCTGTGAATTTGAATTGCTTAACATTCATCTGGGAAAACAGGGTGCATTATTATCTCACTAGATTTGTTACGTAAATCATTTATAAACCTTTGCCAACACAAGAGAATACACCAACCTATTTATAAATATGCCATTTATTGTACATCACGATTTCAAAATAAAAGTTTCTGAGTGTGCATGTGGCCAAATATTAAAATTAAATGGATTTAAACATCGTTAGTCACACTGTAAAGTGTAACATCACCAGGTCATTGGCGCCCTCTTCAGGTATTTGTTATAATACATAATGTACTTAAAGGGATAGTTCACCCCAAAATGAAAATGTGATGTTTATCTGCTTACCCCCAGGGCATCCAAGATGTAGGTGACTTTGTTTTTTCAGTAAAACACATATGATGATTTTTAACTTTAACCGTTGCAGTCTATCAGTCGTATAATGCATGGCAATGGTAACAAAATCTATGAGAGTAAAAAAAACATGCACAGACAAATCCAAATTAAACCCTGCGGCTCGTGACGACACATTGATGTCCTAAGACACGAAACGATCAGTTTGTGCCAGAAACTGAACAGTATTTATATCATTTTTTACCTCTAATACAGCACTATGTCCAACTGTCTTTAGGCGCGTGCAGGCATCCGGTGCGTGAGGTGTGTACGCGCTCAGTGAGAAACTGAACAGTATTTATATAATTTTTTACCTCTAATACAGCACTATGTCCAACTGTCTTTAGGCGCGTACAGGCATCCGGTGCGTGAGGTGTGTACGCGCTCTGCCGTAGTTTACGCAAGAGCCAGAAGGGATCTCTCGCTCGTATACGTCACTCATTGTTTAGACAGTGCACAGATGACTCAAATTAAATAAAACTAAAACTTAATAAAAAAACTTATATAGACATAATAAAAAAACTAATAAAATGACAACATAACTAAAACTCAAATAGATAACTAATACAAATCAAACTACATTAGTTTATCAGTAATCCTAAAAAAAATAACACTGAGCCAAACACACATGCTAAAATAACAACAACTTTCTGACACATAGTAAGAGATGGTTATAAAAACTGAAACAGAAGTGAAACAATTAATAGGAAATGCATGCTTTGCATGTGCTGCCCCCGTCCCCGGAAAAAAGTTCAGGCTCAGGATTTTTTTTGCTTTAACCCCTGTAACATGTCGCTTTGCTTGTATAGACAGTGTGAAAGTAGAATAAAAATACGGTTTGTGGATATTCTTCAGTTTTTAGATCTAAAACTTTGAAGCTCCATATTGGAGCTGTTCATCTGTAATAACGTCATGTGATGAAAATGAAGTGTCAGATACTACTTGTAAAAAAATATATAGTAGGCAGTATATAATGTATTTTGTGTTAATGTAGTAAATGGTACACTAGCACAATATATTAAAGTAAATAAATGGTAATGATGAAATAGTAATGTAATATTTATTTGATAAATGTTTTGTGTGTGTATACATTACTATTTAATCATTACCATTTATATACTTTAATATACACGCACATTTTATTATTTTATAAATTACTTAATATTAATTAATATTTATTTTGAGAAATGCATTTTATTTTTATTTTAGTTTTTTTTTTTAATATTGAATTTTAAGCTTACAATGTGTTTTACTTTTTTGGGGGTTTAAATAATATTTTATATTTTAGAAATGTAAAATGTAATTTGAATTTTAAGCTAACAATGTTTTTAAAAGTTTAAAAGGTAATATTAATGATAATATTAATACTTTTTGGGGGGTTTAAATAATATTTTATATTTTAGAAATGTAAAATGTAATTTGTTTTATAAATAATTTAATATTTAACTTAGTATGAATTTTATAAATGTGTTTAATATTATAAACTAGCATAGTGTATTTTAAAAGGTTAAAAGGTAATAATAATGATTAAATATTAGGGATGCACTGAAATTAAAATTCTAGGCTGAAACCGGAACCAAAAATTCTGGATGCACTCGGCTGAAAACCGAATGCTTTATATTATTTAATAAAAATAATACATAATTATTCAAAAGTAATTTTGTAAGACTTTGAAACTTAGCTCAATAATTGTAATGATACTGAATAAAAAAAAATACAAGCCAAAACAAATAACCATACTTTTATTGAAAGTCACACAACAAATTGGACAGAAAATATATTAATATTAAATATCAATATATTTTATCTTATTCAGTTCAATGCAACCAATCAGATTTAACAGATTTTAACATTTTTTTGATAATAAATAATGTAAAGTCCTTCAAAGCTATTATTATCAGAGCATGTGAGCAGAGCAGAGCGGGCAGCAGATCAGTGAACGAGACGGGAGTGCCATGTTACAGCACTGTTGCAAACAGATGCAAGTATTCTACATAGAAAAACAACAACGTAAATGTCATTTTCGACTGCTGAAATTTCGGTGCCTCCCTAATAAATATTATTTTTATAAATCTAATCATTTTAATGTTTAAAAATAATGTTAATTTAATATTTACTTGATGTTTTTTATGTTTTCTTATTTTAGAAATGTAATACTAGATTTTTATACATTATATTGTTTTTGTATTTTATTTTAAAAATAATTACATTAATTTTAATGTATTTTATAAATTCATTTTATATTTTATTGTTACTTAATATAATATATTAATAATGTATTTTAATAGTTAAAAATTCTTTCTTTTTTTATTTTATTTTATTTAATTAAAAATGATTAAATTATTAATATTTGATTATTTATTATTCATTTGTTTTAATCGTTAAAAATAATAACATCTTGAGTATTTGTTACAGATTTTATTTTATAAATGTATATTTATGTTTTTTATTTTACAAATGAGTGCAATATTGAACACAATCAGATTTTAATTGTTGAATGAATGTCTTCAGGAGGAGAAGAAGTCCGCTCACACACCAAAGAAGACCGTAAAGGTCAAAACCTCCGGAGGGAAGGAGAAAAGTAGCGACTCGGTGGCCGACAAGCAGCGTCAGGAGGCCAGAAAGCGGCTGATGGCGGCCAAGCGAGCGGTTTCTGAACGACAGAACTCTGCCACCGAGAGCGCCGAAAGCATTGAGATCTACGTCCCCGAGGCTCAGACGCGACTCTAATAAATAACAAACTCCTCACGAGCAGACGCTCTCTAGCGCTCACGGACACATGCAGCATCGTGTGGTGAACCGCCGAAAACAACGAGCAAAAAATACAAAATAGAAAGAGCAAAAAACTGAATTTGAACGCTAGCGTGTCACCGCTGCCACAGAAGAACCTCCCCTTGACATTCATCTCTATGGCTACTCTTGTAATAATTATAAAAGTGAATTATCTCATGGAAATATAATCAAGACTTCGTCTGAAAATTGTGCTAATATCTCTGATGAAAAGACCTTCGTTCAGATCTCAGACCCTTTACACGCGTCACATGACCCGCTTCACACGTCACATGACCCACGGACGCCCCTCCCACAGCATGCACTCAGGATCCCGCACGTGTGCACTTGTCTTTCATCAGCGCAGTCTTCCTGTTCTCACAAACCTTTCGATTTCCTTTTCCCACCAGTTTTTGGAGCACGATTGCGTGACTCTCTCACTTGAATGGAAATGTTTCGACGGTACTACGGATACTTGAAGCGAATCGCCGTAGGACGTGGTAGAATAGCACGGATTTTAGCACTCCACTAGTTTTGTTTGATTCACTCCCGTAAAGTTTAATGCAGAAACACTCATGCAGCTTGTTTTATTTGTCTCGTAAATGTGCACTGAGCACGTCAAGCCATCCATCTGTCAGTTTCTCGTTATTTAATAGGGTTAAAACATCACCACTCGGCTTTGTTTTTATGATGAATGTTTTAAAAATGTCAATGACAATGTCCAGATTTTTACTTGGGCCAACAGTCTGTTTGTTTTGTAATATTATTATTATTATTATTATTAATGTTGTTATAATTTTCAAGCTTTCGGTTGTGTTTTTGTTGTCCAGTCATTCCATGTGTTTCCGGATGATTTGGGATCGGTTCCAGCCGCGTGTGTGTGTGTGTGACCAATCAGAGCCCGTCATTTGTTATCGAAGATGTTTTTAATGATTATTTTCTGTCTGATATTAAAAATGTCCGTTACCCAGAACTTGCTGATTGGGAAAAATTGTTTCAGATTTCCACTCAAGGAGCCCAGAAGAGTCAGTATTGACACTAATGGTTTACTTCTAGTTAGCTGTGCATATTAAAAAGATTTGAACACGCTTCACAGTTATGATCCTGTAGAATCACTGCCGGTTTGTTCATGTGCCAATTTCAATGAAGCCAAAGGTGGAAAATGAAGTTTAAATGATGAATGTTCGTGCAGGAGATTAGATGCCACTTTCATTAACAAATCATTTATTTTTCAGAGTTTGTAATCCATTATAAGCATTAAAGGAATAGTTCAGCCCAAAATGGAAATTTGCTGGAAGTGTACTCTCCCTCAGGTCATCCAAGATTAGGGCTGGGTTTTGATACAAATTTCACGATTCGATTCTCATTCACAAGCTTGCGATTTGATTCGATTCAATATCAATTATTTTGGATGTATATCAGGTACAGTACATGCCAAATTTTCTCAAGGAAAAAAAATCTCCCAACTAATGCTGTAAAATATACATGAGAGTCAGTTGGTACTACATTACTATTTAACATTGAAGGTTAAAATTGACTGATTTGTTAAAATTACATTTGTTAAACATTTTAAATAATAAAGTTACAATTACATAATATTTCTACTTCAATTAGTTTTTTGGTTTTTTTAAATATAAACATAATGGTGGCTATAATAAAAACTTGATGCATTTATTCAAACATAAACATTGAAGAACAGTAAACTATAATGAATGTTATATGGTGCATGTATTTAGCAAAATGCCCCTCTCTGCAGTTTATTTTTCTATCTGACTAATGAGTTTATGGTCACCGAATATGTTTTTCTGAGGTAAATGTGACGTTACGTGACGCATTGTTTACAAGCTGTTATATATTGACGTCTTTGCGCGGCTGAAACACTGATTGTGCGATTACATGAGACAGGATACGGATTGTAGAATTGTACTCTTTCTTTTAACACCTTTGAATGTTTAGTCATGTTTATTTTGTGCTGAAACTGCATCTGTTGCTCTGAAGCACTCCAGCGATCTGTCACTCCACATTAAACAGCGCCAAAACGGCATTTATTGTTTGAATACTGCAATACTATGGACAGAATTTGAAATCTGAGACTTTGTTTCATATTAAAAGTACCGAAGCACAATGCTTATTGCGATATATTGGGTGGGAAGTACCCTTCAATGTTACATCCATTAACTGAAAACAGGCTAGAATAATCGATTCTTGGAATTTAAGAATCGATATAGTTCCGTAAAAATGAATCGAGTAATATCGAGATACCGATATTTTTTACCCAGCCCTATCCAAGACGTAGCTGAGTTTGTTTCTTCAGCAGATTTGGAGAAATGTAGCATTGCATCACTTGCTCACCAATGGATGCTATGCAGTGAATGGGTGCCGTCAGAATGAGAATCCAAACAGCTGATAAAAACATCACAATAATCCACAACACTCCAGTCACATCTTGAGAAGTGAAAAGCTGTCTGTTTTTTTTAAGAAACAAATCCATCAAGCTGTTTTTTAACTTCAAACTGTTGCCACTAATCCATAATGCGTTCTAAAAATCTATTCTGATGAAAAAACAAACTCATCCACATCTCGGATGGCCTGAGGGTGAGAACATTTGCAGCAAATGTTCATGTTTGCGTGAACTGTTCCTTTGCATGCATCAGACCTGAAGTTCATTCCGTCTGTATCAGACCTTGAAGATTCCTGCTGGCTCACAAGAATGTTTCAGAAGCTTGATTTTCACTGTATGTGTGGTGCATCAAGTTCAGACTTGCTTTAGTTTGGATTCAACATGTAGATGAGTCTCTGAACACGAGTCACATTGATCATCTCTTCCATTTGCTCATATGATGATGATGACTGAGGCATGAACGGAGTTCTTCATCCTGGACTCGCCCTGAACACACTACCTGTCGGGTTGAAGACCGCTTTTGCGGTTTAATATTTTCATGGTAACTGTGATGCACAACATGTAAAAGTCTGAGTTATGTAAGATTTTATGTTATTTTTTTCTCAATCGAGTTGATCAAAAGTGACTGACTGCATTTTATTATGTTTTATTACACGGCTCTGTGGAATACTTGATTCTGATTGGTCAATCGCGCCATCCAGCGGTATGTTATTCCCAGATAACAACCGGCAAATTGAATAACACACCGCTCATCCGTGCACTACGAGTTATATTGACCGGTACTACTTATATGCTTAACGAGTCACTCCGCTATCGTTGACTGTCTGGCGCCATCTTTTAACTGAAAACACTTAACCACCGCATGTCACAATGGAAGACTTCAGCATTAATTTCAACATATATGGTAAAAACAAATCTTTTTAGCCGTGTAATAAGTGGGATAATGTACATCCAGCCGGTTGTTATCTCAGAATAAACCCAGACAGGGTGATCCGGACCCCGACGCGAAGCATAATCACAAGATGGCGGAGTGACTCGTTAAGCATATAAGTAGTACTGGTCAAGATAACTCGTAGTACCCGGATGAACGGTGTGTTATTCAATTTGGCGGTTGTTATCTGGGAATAACATACCGCTGGATGGCGTGATTGACCAATCAGAATCAAGTATTCCACAGAGCCGTGTAATGATCTGAGATAACAACCGGCTGGATGTACATTATCCCTTACATAAACTATATTTCTTTTTTAAATAATTTGCTGGGTTTTTTTTTTGGAACTTTCATTTCATCAAAGAATCCTGAAAACAATGTTTAATTTTTCCACAAAAATATGAAGCAGCACAATTGTTTTCAACATTGATAATAATCAGAAATCGGCATATTAGAATGATTTCAGAAAGATTTGAATCATTAAAAAAAACAATTAATTATTCCAAACTTTTGAACAATTTTTGTTCTACAGCAGAAAACTTTATAGACGTTATTACATGCACTGATTTTCATCAATCCGAATGGATCTAATGCAACTTTACATTCTTAAAGTAATGTTTATATGTACCCTAAACTTTTGTTTGTTTCATTTACATTGTTTCGAACTAAATTTTGGTGCATGTTCACCAGAAAATAACTGCGAGCATAAGTGGCGTTTTCCCCCTTGTTCATATTTGTGACCCTGGAGCACAAAAGCAGTGTTAAGTCGCTGGGGTATATTTGTAGCAATAGCCAACAATACATTGTATGGGTCAAAATTATTGGGATTATTAAATCATTAGGATATTAAGTAAAGATCATGTTTCATGAAGATATTTTGTAAATTTCCTACCGTAAATATATTAAAACTTAATTTTTGATTAGTAATATGCATTGCTAAGAACTTCATTTGAACAACTTTAAAGATGATTTTCTCAATATTTAGATTTTTTTGCACCCTCAGATTCCAGATTTTCAAATAGTTGTATCTCGGCCAAATATTGTCCGATCCTAACAAACCATACATCAATGGAAAGCTTATTTATTCAGCTTTCAGGTGATGTATAAATCTCAATTTTGAAAAATTGAGCCTCATGACTGGTTTTGTGGTCCAGGGTCACATATTTTAAAATGAGTCTGAAATGCTTTTTTAGCAAAAATTTTGCAACTATTAAGTCTCCTCCACTGATCAGTTCGTAAAGTGTTAATAAAGTTACGAACCACAGTGCTGCGCAAGTGCGCAATGTTTTTTTTAATCTGATTGAGAACAAAGTTGAAATCAAATGTATGGCTAATTATTTTCTGTTTAACAGATTACATAGATCTGTACCACTGTTTGTAATCGGATCGAGCAATCCGACTGAGCCATCAATCTGATTATTAATGGATTATTAGATTGCATGTGAGCGAGGGGTCTGTTCATCCCTGCTGAAAAACCGTAGAAAGCCAAGTCTGCATTTTTTCTTTCTGCAGATTTGGGCCACTTATATATCAACTGTTGCCACAGGTTGATTCGCACAATCAAGTTACAAATCGTGCCACTCTTATGTTAAAATTTTGGTGGCAAAAGCCCAATTATTAATTAATTTCCCATTCAAGATTCAATTGTTGGCAGGAGATTAAAAAAATACCCAGAAAATGAAGAGGAATTGAAGAAATAATATTGAATAATTTCCAAATAATTACTGGAGCATAAACATTTTCTGCTCTTGATTTTAATGTAAATTCTGCATAAATTTAAAAACAGAGCAGAGTTGAACCATTCGCATTCCAGTTGTATATTGATTTCATGCCATTTTATTACAGATACGAATTTGATCAATTTTTAATACATTTCTGGCCCAATCCCAGCTCAGAATGCCCAGATTCGTCAAAGATTTCACACGATTGATTTGAGTAATGAAGTAGCACCTTATGTTTCTGTTTGTTTGATGAAAAGTGGTTTTCTCAATCATCCGGTCCCGGCGTGTGAACTCACATATTCAGCCAGTTTGTTCTCCTTCATCTTTGACGTGTTTTTCTGTTCTCGTGTTACCTGACCTGCTTTTCCAACAGATACTGATACTCAGCACAAATCTCTGCATGTCATAGCAATATCAGAGTCCTAAAGCCTTTCTGTTCCTGTGGAAGGATTGATTATTTGCTTCCGATTGAACATCAATGAACTCAAACCCATCAGATCTTAATAGGGCTACATTGGACTCAACACACTTACAGACTTTCAATGGACATCCCGCCTGCCTTTGTATATTTTTTTTATTTTATTTATTTCTATTTTTATTTGATTTGATTTGCTTTTCTTTCCTTTTGTCAACAGGTGATGCCTCAGATTTAATTGAAGGACGTTGTTGAACATATATATGTGCACCGTTGTGTCAGATGCTAATGGACACAAATCAAATGTATTTCACATTGTCATTGTTTTTATGCTAAATTTGGAGAGAAATATTCTCTGTTTCCGAGCTTGATGGTGAGGGCCTATACGGATGCTTTCATACAGGTCATCTTGTGTTTGTTCAACCATCAGCTTGTTTATTGCACTTTTGTTTGTGTTTATAGTGAATCACCAGTGTTAAATCAACTGCTTTAGTGATAAACGGCACTCTTATAGTTGTCATAGTTTTAAAATATTGACATGATGAATTTAATATAGATAAAAATATACATCTAATGAACTTTTTTTAATTAAATTTACTATTTAACAGTGTAGCTAAAATTACTGCGTGATTTCTCCCCTTTACAAAATGCGACACACTGGAAGTGATGTCATTTTGGACAAAGTGGTGGGAAGAGAAGTAAATAATTTCACTCTATTCTAATATTTTTTCACAAATCCAAAAAAAGTCCAATAAAGTGCATCCATCCATCATAAAAAGTGTCCCACACAACTCCGGGGGGTTATTAAAGGCCTCCTGAAGAGAATCGATGTGTTTTTTTTTTTATGATGGATTGTCGCAGTTTTATTGGACTTCTATTTGACTATTGAATCTCAACATCCATTCACAGCCATTATAAAGCTTGGAAGAGCCAGGATGTTTTTTTAATATAACTCCAATTGTATTCATCTGAAAGAAGAAAGTCATATAAACCTAGGATGTCTTAAGGGTGAGTAACTTTTGGGGGTAATTTTCATTTTGTGGTGAACTATCCCTTTAAGGCAAACCTCAAGTTTGCAAAACAAGTCTAACGATGCGGTACGCAGGGAAGAAAGACCAGATGCCCTTTTTTGAATGGATGTCAATGGAGCAGAGGCTTCACTACGCTGAATAAATGTATTTTTGTGGGAAATTAGCATATTGCTTAATCAATTGTTTTGACCCAGCGGTTGGGGTGTTTTGACCCAGCGGTTGGGTTGTTTTGACCCAGCGGTTGGGTTGTTTTGACCCAGCGGTTGGGTTGTTTTGA
>NW_015505568.1:226860-229323 GCF_001515645.1 Sinocyclocheilus grahami | reverse complement strand
CCAACCTCTGGGTCAAAACAACCCAATAGCTGGGTTTGTCCCTTTTTAACCCAGCGCTGGGTTATATTTAACCCAGCATTTTTTAGAGTGTAGGACTCACTTTATGGTAATTCTCATTCATTTCTATAGTATCCGCAAAGAGCGACTGAGTGTCGCACAACTCTGATAGAAATTCAAGACCGTGATGTGATTGGTTATCAAGGCTCACGTGATCCAAGTTGAATTTATAGTTTGTTCTCCTGAGGTGTTCAACCAAGATTTGAAGATTAAGCAGTTCTTTTAACTGAGCATTTGTTAAAAAAAGAGACTTCATTAAAAAGTTTTAAGCCTTTATTGTATTTTTATGGAACGTGTCAAATTACGACCAATTAGAAAGCGGTTGATTTAACACTGATGAATCACATGTGAGTTTGGTTCTGTTTTTGAGCAATTTTGTGACCAATATAAGAACAAACACATGGAATTCGTTCTTGGATCAGAGAATTCAATATGCATACAGGCCCAAATCTCATTCTTACATCTCCAGAGAAAGAGAGATTTACTATAGATATCATTGATGGCTATTATTTTTCAGGACATGTTTTAAAGTAATATAGCTATACAGCGGTACACTCTGTAGGTTGTAGGATTGTTGTGGGAATATTTCTTTTTACAATCAAAATAAAGTTTTATTTGACAAGAACACAGAAACACAACTGATGTGATGTTTGTTCTTTGAGATTGTTTTTATAATGTTCATGTTATAGGAGAAAGCCCTATGGATTATGGACTTATATTTTAGCAGGAAGTGCAGTTTGAAGTTAAAATGCCTCGATGGATTTGTTTCTTAAAAATATGCAGCTTTTGGCTTCTCAAGACATTAACTGATGGACTGGAGTGGTGTGGGTTATTGTGATGCTTTTATCAGCTGTTTGGACTCTCATTCTGACGGCAGCCATTCACTGCAGAGCATCCATTGCTGAGCAAGTGTTGCGATGCTACATTTCTCCAAATCTGATGAAGAAACAAACTCATCTGCATCTTGGATGGCCTGTATGCTTGTTATTCAGCTTCTACAGCGATAGCTGGATGCCTTTGTCCATATTAGGGATTTCCTGGCACATCAAAAGCTATTATTGCTTGTCTCTTTTAATTTAAATCTAGATTTATTCACACTGGCCCTTTTATTAAAATCAGGGGAACACGTCCCCCACACGTCCCCCGGATGAAAGAGTTGCCGACCCCTGCCCTAAACCTATGCTTTACATTTTAATATATAACGAACTATTTCAGAATTCGTTTTTTTAATGGGTTTATCTTACATTTGTTATGTTTGTCAGAGGAAAATCTTAAAATATCAACCTAGTGATTTTGTACAGACAATATGCTCTTTCTGAGAAGCTTGTAGATTTATGACTTTTGGGCACAAGTCAATCCTGTAACC
The DNA here is from genome assembly GCF_001515645.1 of Sinocyclocheilus grahami. Lineage (NCBI taxonomy): Eukaryota > Metazoa > Chordata > Actinopteri > Cypriniformes > Cyprinidae > Sinocyclocheilus > Sinocyclocheilus grahami. Next base: position 227,900 of record NW_015505568.1, on the reverse strand, counting down.
TTCATGAGGGCTTAATTATAGCAAAACGTGCATTTAAATCTATTAATTTAGCTTGAGATGGCCCACTTGAGCACACTGTCTGTCTGTTAGAACAGAGGCTGTACCAGAAGCATCTTCATCAAAGCACGTGAAGGCGTTTCGTATGACGTCTTCAGGGTCGGTTCCGTTCAGACGTTCTCCAAACATGGTGAGGAACATGGTGAAGTTGATGGGTCCAGGAGCTTCGCTCATCATTCCCTCCAGGTACTCGTCAGATGGGTTCTTCCCTGGAGAAACATGAATAAACTCTCAGATGCAGAGCGGCTCTTGCATGCACACATTAAACCTGCTCTTACATCACGTTTCATTTGCGTTGGTAAAACAATATCAATGTGTTGGTGATAAATGGTTGATATTTTGCTTGCAACTTGGCCTGCAGAATATTATTGGCAAAAGATATTATTGGTTGAAACTTAAGGTCATATTTCAGTCCAAAATTAAAAGAAAAATTAAACATTTGTTTTTCTAAATAAATAAAATAATTACACAAACATGGATATTATTGGATGAATCTCACAAAACCTCATCTTCCAAACTAAAGTCATATTTTAGTTTAAAAATGAATCCTTATTTATCCATCTATCTATTCTCTAAATAAATAAATTACCGGATGATTCTTACAAAACCTCATCTAACAAACTAAAGTCAAATTTCAGCACTCAATCAATCAAATGAATGGATGAATGAATGAATACATACATACAAAATATTTACATGAATATATATATACATGACTTTAGATGACATTTTGTAAGAATAATCTTTTTTGCATATATATATATATATATATATATATACTGTATATATACTTACACGCACACACAAAATATTTATGCAAAAAATATTATTCTTACAAAATGTCATGTAAAGTCATATTTCAGCAAAAAATCTAAACAAAAAATTAAGCCTATTTAAATAAATAAAATTTTTACACTCTCTCTCTCTCTCTCTCTCTCTCTCTCTCGCTCTCACACACACACACGCACACACACACACACACA